>NC_070633.1:23271317-23478817 GCF_947347685.1 Pleuronectes platessa
GAGGTTCTGTCAGACTTCTGGTCCAGACTCGTGGAGCGGGTCTTCTCTCTGGTCAACCCTCAGTATCAGTTCAGCGAGGACTACCTGGAGTGCGTCAGCAAACACACGGAGCAGCTGCAGCCGTTTGGAGACGTGCCCCGCAAGCTGCGCGTACAAGTGTGTGGGCTCGGGATGGACACATGGTTGTGATTCAGTTAAACTGTGCAGGTCGTTGAGTTGTGACTGATTTTATTCTGTTTTCTTTCCACATTCAGGTATCCAGGGCTTTCATTGCAGCCAGAGCTCTATCTCAGGGCCTGGCTACAGGTCGGGATATCGTTAACAAAGCAACAAAGGTGACTGCGTCTTATTGGTTATTGTATTTGGTATCCACTTGTTTCAGGAGCAACATCAGGCTCATATGTGTAATAAACGTCCTTGTTGTGATAAATTTTAGTTACGCTACAAGGAGCTTTACAAGATGAAGCGATAAAAAACCATTAAAACAGTTTACATTTCAAACAATCAGCAATCAATAAAGTCAAATAAAATATCATTGTATAAAAATCAATGTTATTAGGTGACTTAAAAAATAATAGTAAAATCAGGCCAAAAGGCCAGTAAGCATTTAAAAGGTTGCACTACAGAAGAGTTTCTTTGTGTTCATATTATTTATATATTTCATTCTGGAGCTGCTGACATGCTCAGTTCCCTCGTGTAGTGATATTCATGGTAATATTGTGCCTTGTTTTTCAGTTGACAGCAGACTCTGATTGTGTGCGTGGCCTAATGCGTCAGTGGTACTGCCCTCTGTGTCGAGGGCAGCCCTCCCTGCGGCCCTGCCACTCCCTGTGCCTTAACGTGATGAAGGGCTGCTTAGCCAATCAGGCCGACCTCGACACCGAGTGGAACAATTTCATTGGTGGGTGAGCGCAGGGTGAACAATGTAACCCAGTATGTTTTTAAGTAGGTTTAGGGTCATTATACATGTGTGTAAAAGGTATTTATTATATACCTTTTGGTTTTGAATTATTTTAGATTCTTCAGAAAAAAAAGAAGATGTTGAGGCTCAAGTGACATTTAAGTGCACTATCATTAATAAACGGAGCGGACGTAAAAGTAAAATCCTTTTATTGCTCCTCTGTCACTCATTCACTTTCCACTTCCTATTCCCCTAATGAATTCCTCCTCCATTAATCATTCATGCTTCTCTGCTCCTTTCCAATTGATCTGTCTTCCTGTGTTTCCTTTCCCCTTTCATCAAACCCACACATTCCCTGCATTTTCTTTCTTTTCATGTGCAGCGCCTCCTCTCACCTTTCATCGCTCCATCCATGTCTGCTGCACCCAAATCCATTTCACCCCCTTTTCTTCAGCCGCCATTCATACCCCTTGTTTCTTTCTCCGCATCTTAAACACCTCAAACAGATGTAAATCAAATCTCTTCAGCAGGTTGAGCCCCTGAGAGACACCAGGAAGTGTTGTCTTGATGTTCATCAGAACAAAATGCCACCAACAGAGCTTATCGTTCAGTTTTTGCTTGAACACCCTGAGAATATGAACGAATGTGGACATAAAAAAAAAAAGGTCATCATCCTACCTTCTTTATTTCTGTCTCTTCCTCTCAGATGCTCTTTACCAGGTTTCAGAGAAGTTGGAGGGGCCGTTCAACATGGAGCTTGCAGCCGACTCCATCTCTGTGAAGGTGTCAGAGGCCATCATGCACATGCAGGAAAACAGCGTCACCATCTCCACCAAAGTAAGAAAGAAATGATGTGCATATAAAAAAGGAACAGATATAGACAGTGATGCATTTTTATTGTTTTCCGAGACTTTTGCAATCGTCTTGTTTTTACTGAATCTTGAGAAAAACAGATTTTATTTTGTGATTCCCTCCACCATCTTAAAAAGGTCACTCTCTCATGTCAAAGCTATAATTTTACTTAATGTTTAATTATAATTTTACTCTCCCTGATGAGACATAATACAAGAAATTTGATGAGAATTATACACGGAGAGCTAAACATCTTCACAGGAGCTAATCCACCAGAGACTCTCACTTCTGAACAGAACCAGAAAAACTCTTTAATTTAGCTTTGTTTTACACTAACAGTGTTTGATTTATGGAGACTATGGAGAACCATCCCTACAACTGATGATTGTAGACACTGACTCCCAAAGCTTCTCTCTGCTTTCAATTACAACATTAACATTAATTTAAATACACCTTCTGATGTTGAGCCTTATCGTTTTTAGTTCCTGAGCATCTAACTCTATAAAAACATTTCAAAAGCTCATAAAGAGCAACTACATCTTTCTAGACAAGTGTTGTAAAATGACTTTTTGGCAAAAAGCCAGGAGATCCCTTACTTCTTTGTTTCATATTTCATGATATTATCCCACACCCCTCAGCTGGTTATACTGGTCGCTGTCTCGTTGTGGTTTACCTCCAGGTGTTCCAGGGCTGTGGAAACCCCCGACCGACTCCCGGACGGACTCAACGCTCACCGAAAGAGTCCGGGGGAAACAGGAGGCCGTTCCGCACCTACAGCCCTGAAGAGAAACCCACCACTGCTGCAGGCACCAACCTGGATCGACTGGTGAGGAAGAAACATGTCCACTTTTTACATAGTTTAGTAGCTCTTCTTATAATACATTTATAATACATTTTGAAATAGTTTGAACATGCATGACTTTATTGTAATGGCCACTTGGGGGAAGCAGAACAAGGTGTAAACACAGCACCGAAATATTATCACTTATTAAAGTTGTTGTGGTGTATTTGTTCGCCTAAACATATAGTCCTACAAATACTGAGTGAAGGGTCTGAGAGTTGAGTTGAGTGCAAAAATGAATACTCACATTCTTGGTTACTGAGTATAATGTTCATTGTATCAATAACAAAATAATTCTACTGCAGGATTCATTTAGTTTATTAAAGCAAGGCTGTTGTATGCCTCTTTCTAAAAGTGCTGTTTCAGTCTACATATACGTCTTTTCACTAAGATAACACATTTACGAGGCAAGAAAGAGTTTTGTAAGGTCTAAGTGACCTTTGACCTCCAAATTCTAATCAGGTCACTCTTGAGTCCAAGTCAAGGTTTGTGCCAAATTTGAAGAATTTCCCTCGAGTTGTTTTTGAGATACCGTGTTCACAAGGATGATGCAGACAAGCAAACACTGAAACAATCAACAAGACAATAGTTTGTTTTGTTATGGTCACATGTTTGGGTTGGGTGTTATTTAAATTTATTACACTGAAGCTACAGTTAAGTAAAATGTTTGCTTTGTGCCTGCATCAGGGATCAGACATGACCACTGAGCAGAAAGCAGAAAGCAGTGAGAGGAGAAAATGAGAGATTAAAATAGTTTCAAACAAACAATATGAGAGTGCAGCCGTCAGGGCCCAGACAGTTTCCCACTGACGAGAGTGAGCTGCAAAATAAAACCAAGAGCAGAGGAGAGAGCAAAGTACAGTCATTATTTATTTCTATTTATAAGATATAAAAGAAATGTGATTGAAAAACTGACCCATATTCAGTGCCATGTCAGTTTTTGACTTTGTCAGCACTGCACACTCCATATGCTTCCTCCATCCAGCCATAGCAAACAGGGAGAAAAGCCGGTGTGAGTCATAACCAGTTCCTTACCGCCTCCGCACAGGTTACCGAGCTGAAAGAGCGACTGCGGCCGATGCAGGGCTTCTGGGTGTCCCTCCCACACACCACCTGCAACGATGAGAGGCTGGCTGCCGACGTCACTAATGAGGAGCGCTGCTGGAACGGGCAGACCCGGGGGAGGTGAGGGGGATCAGAGCGGGGATGGATGGAGGGAGGGTGTGGTGGAGGCGGAGGTGGAGAGTGGGAAGGAGGGAGGGAGGGATTGTACAAAGGTGGCAGAATGCTACAGATGGAACTTGGTTTAATTTTGCCACCACCACATCCTCCATGTGTCGGCCTTCTGCAAAGATACACACCCTCACTGCACATCCGGGCTGATTTCAACTGCTTTGAAATGATCTGTGTTCATGTGTGAGCGGTGTTTTCTTACATGAATTCCACCCGCGCCCACTCTCTCAGGTACCTGCCGGACGTGACGGGGGACGGTCTCGTCAGCCAGATCAACAACCCCGAGGTGGAGGTGGACATTGCGCGGCCGGATGTGAGGACCAGACAACTGATCATGGAGCTGAGGGTGGCGACCAACAAACTGCGACACGCTCAGAGCGGACAAGACATGGACTTCATGGACAGTGAGTGTTCCTGATGCTGGATATTTATAAATCTGCATATATCTTGAGTGTATGTTATATACTGGTACATTTTAGAGGTAAATTGAAATGAAGTGTGAAGATCTGGAACGAGATAGATTATTCTTTCTTAGTTTTTCTTTCTTCAAATGTATTTTGTCGTCTATGAAATGGACAGTATGACATCACAAATAATATAATATTTGCTCAAAGTTCACCTAGTGGATAATTTAGTCCCCTATCAAAGCCAGGTAAGTGAAAGTTGAGGCGGGAGTTTCCTACATGTGCGAGAAGCGGTTGACCAATCACAACAGAGTGGGCCAGATGACCAATCAGAGCAGACTGGGCTTATTGGGAGGCGGGCCTTAAAGAGACAGTAGCTAAAACCAAGTGTTTCAGACAGAGGCTGAAAAGAGGAGCTGCAGCAATTGGCAGTGAGAAAAGTGGTGTGTTTCTGAACATTGAGGGTGTGAACCTTTTTAAGTAATAACTCTATCTTATTGTACACGTGAGAAATCTCTTCTCTTGTTCCAGGTGAGGAGGGCAGTGGTTCAGGGGGAGGGGATTACGGTGAAAGGTACAATGATGACTGGCCGGGCTATGGGCCTAACTCCCCCTCTTATAACAAACCCCCTCGTAACCCGGACTCCAACCCCGCAAAGCCTCCTCGGGTCCGAGAGAAAGGCGGCTCCAAGTGGAACAGGAACAACGGCCATGGACGGGTTCGTTCTGCGACCAGCAGGCTCACGTCCTCGCTGCTATCTTTGTGTTCTTTCCTGGTCACTGTTGCCCCCATGTGGAGATAACCGGTTATTACAGAGTAGAGGTTTTCTGTCTTACTGAGTCTCAAGCACATTGTTGAACAAAATAAGTCATTCCTTTTTTTTACACCAGCGAAAAACAAAAACAAAGATAAAACAGGTTAATTTAGCAATAATCAAAAAACCTGTTTACAGCACAAAATAAAAAGGTAAAAGTTAATATTTTTCCTTCTGCCCAAGCCACAAAAGAGGCATTATCACATGATGAAAACTAATACTTAATCAATACGTACTGACCTTTTTTTAGTGCCATTTGTTGGAGATGTTTGACCTGTTGCAGTCATGAGCCGGGCTGCAGCATAGAAGTGGAACTAAAGTACTGAAACAGCTAAAGGAATGAGCAGCATGTGTGGGTGACGGAGTCAGTGATCACATGGTCTGTGAGATAGAGAGAGCAAGAGAGAGAGAGGGAGAGAGAAAGAGAGAGATTATTGGAGCTGGTTGATTACTGTGTAGTTTCAATGATCAGCTGAAATGGTCCGAGTGCATCTGTTTGCTGCCTTTTCTCACAAAATTAAGTTGATTCATGTTTTTGATTTGATTTCTTATTGTGGTTCATTTTTTTCACTTTTCCTCTTGTGGAAATAGTGACATTTAATTTAATATTAATTAATTTAATATTAATTAATATTAAATTATTGATATGTATTTCTGCCTGGAAGATAAAAAAAGAAGAAGAAGTCGGGATCAGTCTTTAAACCAAACACGGGGCTTATTTTGAATGTACCTAGATGCTTAAATTCATTTTAGGCTACTTGTGACAACAAGGGGTTAATTCATTTATTATACTGATGCTTTTAATTTATTTGTAATATTATATTTCATGTTGTTATGATTTTAAGGGTTAAAGGCTGAGTGTTTATCCTCTGAAAAAGTGTTTGTCTCAGACTTTCTCTGGTAAAAAAGGAAAATCAAGCTCTATTTATTTATAACTCAAACCAATCATTTTAAAGTCTGAAACCAATCAGAATAAAACTGTAAATTTTTTATATTTATTTGAGCCAAAAAACCAGCTGCACTTTTTTAAAATCTTTACCAGAGATAGTTGAGGAGGAGCATGTGTGAATGAGTGTTTGTATGTCTGGTGTTTTGTATAGTTTGTTGTTACATGTTCCTGTTCGGAGGACATGCTGAGGAGATGTTGGGATGTTTTTAATGAGGCGTTTTTCTACTTATTTTCCTAAAAGCAAACAAAAGATGATGAAGAGAGTGAGCGAGCTCATGATGTGACGTAAACATTTGGATGAAAATTTACGGAAACACAAGTACGGTTTACAAATGCTTGATGTTTTTTCATAAAGATACAATCAAAGATAAAAAAGTGAGGAGTTGGTCATTAAGGAGAGTACATTGACGAGCGTAAAGTAATAATCTGACTATTAATACATACTCTCGTGTCCGTATATGTTGGGTATGAAGCTAACGCCAGCAGCTGCTTAGCTTAGCTTGACTTAAAGGCTGGAGATAAAGAAACGGCTAACCTGATGAAAAGTTAGGTAAGAGAATCGGTGTACCAGCTCCTTAAAGTTAAATCTAATTTTTAACATCTTTGTCTTGTTTAACGTGTTTAAAAACTGATGAGTACAAAACAGGGAACAAGTTTTTTTTATGGCAGGTGTGATTGACTATTTCCCAATCAGCTGTCAGCCAATCAGCTCGCTCAGCAACCTGAGAACGGTTCAGGTTTTTGCTGCATGTTAAACAAAAGAGGTGCGATGTGTGGGAACGTGAACTTTAGAGGTGCTAGTAGATTTGAGGTCAGGTACTTCGATCAGTACACTCACATGTAGTACACTTTGTTAACAGTATACCGACATGGTGTTTAGATGCCAACAAAATCAAAACATGGCAGTTTGTGCTCTCACTGTAAATTCAAATATTTTGGCAATCTCATGGTGTGACTGCCAAAGTTTCCTCCAGCTGCTCTGCTCAGTTTACGTGAAAAATAACTTTTTTGTGTTACACAACATCAAAATGATTAATTTTAACTTCCACCCGTCTCGGCGGCCGTTTTTACACATTTGAAAACAGGTTGACGATCCCTTCCCTATTGCTACATGTCCAAGGTGGCAACGGTTGAGGGTCAACTTTTTAACAGTTTAAAGTGCACAATCCAGACAACATACAACGCACTGCATGTTGTTGTAATTGTCAAAATAGAAAGTGTGTGAGTGTGGAAGTGTGAAAAAAACGGAGACACAGCATTTGAACAGAGCAAAGCTAAGTGTTTCAAACTGTTTCTAGTCTTTATGCTAAGCTAAGCTGCTGCAGATTTTGTAAATACAGAAAAAAAAAGCACATTTCTCAAGATGTCAAACACTTTTCTAAAGATGGAGTTGATGGATGGGACCAAAAGAGAACAGAGATGAAAACAAGCAGAATGTACCGATGCTGCGAAAGGACACTTTGCTATTGAATGAGGAATATGTGAAGTAGTCAAATTGGCTATTGCACCAGTTCAATACAGAACATGTCAAGAAAAAAGTTTCATTCTAAAATTGATAGATTTTCAAAAAATATACATTTGTATTACTCATGACAAATTTGATCGTATCCTCCGAAAAGACAAATGATGAGAGGTGGATCTCATTCTGGAATTAAACCCTTTCTAGACAACAGGAACCACATAAAAGAGAAAACAGTGTGTCACAGTATTTCAAAGCAACAGTGTTGTAATCGTTTGTGTATTCGATGATCAGCAGTCAGATTAAACCACAGAGGTGAAATGTTTCCACTGAATTTCAGGTAAATTGTTCTTCAGCACAAACTCTACATGGATTCCCTCGACTCGCACATTCCTTCATGCTGAACGTTTTTGTTTCATGTTGTCGTAAAAAAACCTTTTGTTATCAAACAAGTGATATTTTCAGCTTCATTAAAAAAAACTCAAGAAAAAAGTGTGTTGATTTATTTTTTCTTTATTTTTCATTTGATTTCTTACAAAAGCTGCTCAAAGTAAATGTATAACAATAATAGAAATGGTCTGCATCAAATGTGTCTTTTCACAAAGAAAGCTGTATGTAATATCATATATTTAAAAAAAGAATGTCACTGGTCCATGATGCATCAGGGCGTTGTTGGTTTCTTCTTTCAGGCTGTGAGAGGAGCAGTCTCTGGGTTTACATCTTCTTGTTATGTGCGAGACAGTTGATGCATTCATGCTGAAAAGGACAGATAATAAGGGACAATCAATGTGTGTGTTGTGGAATGGAGAGTAAATCATGGTACAGAGCTAATAATAACTCACTTTAACACAATAGTGGTAAACAATAATATAGTTGCAAAAATTGTTGCTCGTACAGTATATTCAAGACTTTTTGCCTTATTCACATTTTATGCATTATCTTGAATTGAGCTCATCCAAATATTATTATTGTTATAATATACTTAGAGTCAACATGAGGGGGGGTTACTGTTATTGTTTACTTCAGAAAACTATTCAAAAACAGGACAAAAACTCAAAATAAGGGACAAAATCCGTTCAAAGAAAGCTCATTAACATTGCTTCATACTATCAATCAACAGCATTTGTGTTTTGACCTATTTTGCCTGAAAAGTGCTCTATGAATAAAGTTTTTTCTATTATTACTAAATTGTGCAACTGTATTGTCGGACAAATGTAAAAATTTAAGCAGGCAATTCTTCCTTTCAAGAAACATGAAAATAATGTATTTTAGGAATAGAGCATTGCCATTTCAACCTGACATCCATTGTTAGATTATTCTTGTGCACTGACTGACTATGCAAACTGCGAAGTTTAACTCTGGATCAGAAAACTGAAATGATTTATAGCGTTTAACACTTCCTCTTGTTCAATTGTTTAACCACAACCACAACACACATTATTAGAGATTCATTAAACTTTTTACCTTCCACATCAAGTAGGCAGAAACGGCCAGCAGCAGAAGCAAAGCAACGACCGTGAGTAAGATTATCCACCAGGCAACTTTGGTGAAGTATTCTTCCTTTTTCTCAAAGAACACCGTGAGTTTAACCTGTGGACAATAATACAACTTTCTGTATTATCTGAGTCCTTAAATACAATAACAAGTAAACATTTAAAAATTCTAAAATAACAATATATCTTTGACTTCTGTGCATAAATTACAGTGTTAAAAGTATTATTGTGAAGGATCTTAAATCCTTTTCTAAACCAAAACAGTAGATTATAATTATTTTAATTATTATTCCTTCTGATGTTACCTTTGTGCTGGGCTTTTGTACTTTCAATCCAATATTCTCTGGAGAGTTGGTTAAACTGAGGGTCGCATCCACAACAATGTCAAGATAGTTCAAAAAGCTGTAATCCTGAATGAGAGGCACAAAATAAATGACGTAGTCATAATAATAAAAGCTGGTTATGTCAACCCTTGAAGAGAGGAGGAGGTATTTCACAGAAGTTGAATAACCTCAATCAAAGTGGTGTTCCAGAGGTATGAATGCAGAACCATTACTGCAGAGCTGTCCAGGCCCAGCAGAGGGCAGCGTATCTCCACACACTTCAGTCCATCTGAGCAGGTCTGAGGAGGAGACACACACACACACACACACACACACACGCACGCACACAACAGGCCTGAGGTCATCACACAACTTCACACTGAGTTTTCTCTACGCCTCCAATCCAACCTTTACTCATTTCCCCCAAATCTCTCCCCATCACAGACGTCTCACTCAGGGAGCATCAACAAATTCCTGTGTAAATAGGAGACGACTGAATTTGTATTTGTATGACCCACTGACTTAAAATGAGATATTATAGCTAATTTAGATGAATAGGACCCACGTCTTTTTTCAGGGGATTTTAGTGCAATCCTCTTGTTTCTGTAAAATGTATGTATGTCATGTGACCTGTATCACTGTATACAGGTCTACCAGATATACAGGACACCTCTCTTTAATTGGATTTTCTCTTATTTCATTTTCAGAGACTGTTTAGAAAGTCAAATTATTTTACTTTTACCAAACTATGCTTTATGGATGGAGATTTGAGGATTAAACCCAAACGACTGCACTCACTCTCATTCATGAATGTAGGTTCTTGTTTGTATCTTTAATAATGTCTTACCAAAGTTTTGCGTTTCCTTTTTTTTGAAAGAAAAGGGAACAGGTCAGTTGAGAGCGCTTCGTGTTCGGCTTCACGTCTTTTCCTCGCTGGGTGGAGCCAACCCTTGATGTCAAACATTAGCCAGTTACAGGAGGGTTAACATGCAGTACTTACACAATAAAACAAAAAGCTGAAATGTCTTTATTACCTTTACGTGTTTGAGTGGATTGATTTCCTCTGCGGGTGAGCAGGAGACGGACTGGACACCGTCACTGCTGATCTGAGTCAAGTACAGAAGCCATTTTCCCACAGAGTTCTCCTTTGGCCAGTGGATGTTTAGTGACGCGTTGGCGAAATATTTCAGTGGTCTGCCCAGATTAGTTATCTGAGAAACAGAAACTAACAATTTCACTGAACTTTGTTTGTGTGAGAGAAAAGAATTGTATTAATCATTTTAATGTATGTAAGTTAGCAACAAATGGCGTCTCACCCTGAACTCATATCGAACCCGGGTTCCAATTTCCTCCACTGTCTTTATGGTACTTTCACCTCTCACGTTTTCACCAAGTGACACTTGGGAAGGTCTGGCTTGTCTACAAAAAAAATTAAATAAAATCAGATCTTTGGGGATTTTTCTACGATTAAAACATCAATAATAATTACTAGAGAATCCAAATATACGTGGACAAAAAAAAGATGCGGGTTAAGAACTTAAAGATTTAAGTCTATTCTCTTAAATCAAGTTCTATTTGATTTATTTCTGTTTCGTGTCATTAAAAAAGTTAATGGTTAAACTGTAAGATATCAAGCCTCAATCACATTTCCACATTATTATCAGCTGATAGATCTGTTTTGCACATGTTTTACTTCCTTATATCAGAAGTAAAAGATCCATATCAGTCTGGCTCTGGCAACATGACACAGCTTAAAAAGGTAGAAACAACATTCGGTACCGACCCATAAACTTGAAGCTCCAGCTCAAAAACCACTTTGGCGACTGCCTCTACAGGTTGAATGGTCTGCACACTTGTCCTACACAACAGAATAATATAAAAGCTGTTATTCATAATCACATGCAGCCCACTGATCAATAACTTTACAGTTCTGTCCTCACTTACGTGGTAAGTTGCACGGTGACGTTGACGTCTTTTGTACTCAGGGAAATGCTGGTCGTGGTGAGTAGGACATAAAAAGTAATCTAAGGGATAAGGGCAGTCACTGGATTACACCGAGGGAGAACATGATGGGGACACATGTGTAAACTGAGCTGTGACACTCACCTCAGAGTCTCTTCTCAGCGGGTTTCCAAGCTCACAGTCTATTTGTGTTCCTTTGTCATTAGCTGTACAACTCATTTGTGTTTCCTGTGGATACAAATTAGTTTATGGTATGTGCATATATTTATATATACCAAAAGTGTGTATATATGCAAATGAGGAAAAGGTCAATTGAGGCAGGCGTGTATTTATCCCAATAATGTTATAAATCCATCACAGCTCTTTCCTTGTTATTGTTTTTATTATTTTTTGTTTTCAATTTCCCCTTCACAACATTCTGTTTTAGTTCAAAACCATGTATAAGTATCTGAGTTAATAAGGGAAAAAGGTTGTGGGTAAAAATATCTTTATATCCTTATGAAACCCTGAATAACTTAATTTTAGATGTTGATGTTTAGATATTTTAGATTACTTAAGTGTTGGGGTCGAAATGAAACACAATTTTCATTACAGATTAGTTTTTTTAATTGCCCTTATTTATTATCAGGTCTTGGTGGTTTACAGAAGTCAATGACATGTAGGTATTTTATTGTATTGTATGAATTTTTGTCTGGGACTGCAGATGACATTTTGTCTAAGAGACTAACTCTGGTACATTTATATGAACCATTGTGCTCATATTAATTATTCTACACTGTCCCTTTTGAAAAATAAGTTTGGATTTCTGTCAAAATTTCTCTGAATGAACATCCCACCGTAATAACACATCCCTGCCTGCTACGGGTCTGTGTGTGTAACACAGTGTAGGCTACGTATGTGTGTGTGTGTTTTTATATTAAATGTTTTAATATTACACACTGAGAGTTGTCGTATACTCACTGCTGCCGTGTCGTAGATAACAGAGGAGTAATGAAGAGTATCTGGGAGCAGGATGATCGAGTGACTCTGGTGCGCGTCATCCCCGTTTCTGTTGGTCACAGTTATTTCCAAGGCTATGTCTTCCTCCGAGGGAGTGATGACTGCTACACCGTCCTCTCTGGAGACACAACCACAGGTGAGTAAACATTCATTTAGAAACACGTGTGTTACTCTGCTTTTCTTTTGGTTCACCTTTTTGTCTTACCTGGCGAGTGACGTGAAAACATCGTGATCCTTTCGTGTTTTTCTGGAACAGAACTTGTATTTTAACTCCAGGTTACTCTGGCAAATGTTGTCGCTGCCACAGCCCTTGCTTATCAGGAAGATCTGTTAGAAACAACACAGCAGATGTTGTTTCTTTATACAACTGCATCCAGCTTCTTTACACTTGGCTTGACCTGGTCTCAAAGACTAAAAGACACATTTCAAAGGATTTAATTCTTGCAGCTCTGATGAGGAAGAAGGGCGTATGTTGGTACCTCTGAGACAGTGCTCCTGTCCTGGTAGAGGTTGAGGACAGGGGTCACATCGGGCAGATCTGCACTTGTCCTGGTCATTTGACTGGAGCTCCACAGAGACACAGTGACAGAGACGGGGATGCTGTTCAGCCTGTCTTTGATATCATGCTGGAACAGAGGTTTATTGTGGATCAACATGTGTTATGGTGTTGTCCTCTTTAAGGGACCATTGGACTATAATCATATTTCTATTACAATAGATGTGAGAGTACCAGAATTCGAAGCTTGGTGTCGACACATATTTCTCTCCCTTGTCCCGGAAGCTCCAGTTTTCCTTGAGATAAACCCAGGAATTGGACTCTGGGAGGAAGCCATGCCATTCTCCTCTCAGCGTCACCCTCAAAGGTGAAGTTGAGCTCTAAAGAGAAAACATGTGAGCGTATAATTGATACTAGAGTCAATCTTTTTTTATTATTATCGATTAGTTTAATTTTTTCAACATTACAAAAAGTATTTTTTGACATAGTCTGGCATATTTAGGGGACTGATATCTGTGAAGGTGAAAAATTCAAAGCAGATCAATATAAGAATCTGGATCTAGTGAATTTAAATGTGGTTTCATAAGGGGACTGTTAGCTGAGGTTTGTGCCCTACGACATTTCCATAACATTTATTCTAATAATCAAAATACAAGTGAAAAACACTTGGATTCAATTGGAAGAGAAAAGAACTGACGATAAGGAAACTCACTCAGTTTGGGGTTGAACGCTGCCGGATGGGAGGTGTAGGTAAAACACGCCTGAGCTGTGAACTCACTTCACAGACATTTGTGCAGAGACATTGGGTGAAAAGCCAGTGAACATGCAGGTAGAAGACGTTATAATTTGTGTTGTTGTCCACCTTACCACGTGCGTTTATCACATTGGTCCTTTGTGATGTCTATTTCACTTGGTTGCAGCTGCAGAGTGCTGCCAACACTGACCACTGGCCTCGCTCTGGACAAGACAGTGCATTACAATAGAAAGTCTCCATTCAACACAAACATAATATTTCCCTCATATCAACGTGTTTGTGCTGTGGTTGTGAAATTACCTGTAAATAAAAACAGAATCTGAGAGCGAGCCGACGGCCAAATCCGGGTACTGGTTATCATCCACATCCAAGTGCCCAGACAGAGAATATCCAAACAGATGAATGTTTTTGGATTCTGATGAGAGAACCTGGAGTCGTGAGAATATGACATAACATCAAGGTCCAATCTCATTTTCTACGTATTTCCATCAAGACAATTGAACTGTGACCTTTTCGCTACAAGCCCCTCGACCCTCACCTGTGCTGGTTTCTTGTTGATCCCATCAGAGGATCCACAGTAGAGATACACCCGACCAGAACCATCATACGGTGCCCCCACAGCAACATCTGTCAGCAAACAGGCACATGAAGACAGAGGGGGGTTGGCAGCATGAATGGGAGACAATGGTAGAAGTTAATTACTGCGACCCAAATCAATTTAAAGTTTGTTTGCTAATAAAATCCCTAAAGGTAGGGGAAAATGCAAATGTGATTATAATTGGATGGAAATGTTTAACTACATAACGGCCCTACAGTGAACTTTCAGTTTGGTGTGATTGTTTGTTCTACCCCTGTTTCATTCAAGATGTGTTTAAATCCCAAACTAGTATCATATTCTCACTTTTCAGTTTATTCAGTGGATAATTAATTTAATATCAAAACATCACAACCTCCATAACCGTCCTGATTGATGTCTCCTATGTTTTCCACTGCGAGGCCGAACAGGGATTCTCTGTGTCCAAGAAGCTGAGTTGGAACAACGTCCTTCCAGTTTCTGCCTCTGTTGTTGATGTAGATGTAAACCGCTCCTCCAACAGAACCATCTCTGACGGAGAACTGTGGTGCTCCTACAGCAAGGTCCTCCCATCTGAGGAACACAGCACAGGAACAGGACGTTTTAACAGTGTGAACTGGATCAATAGGCCACGTAGGGCTCTGTGACGAAGATTGATGAAGACAAATTGCTAAATAATAATCCAAATGAAGTAGTAATAAGTCATGTTAATACAGGTTTTATAGCTGTCTTTGTAAAAAGAAGCAAAATTATTACTCAGTATAAGTAGAATCATGTATCATTTATAATTTTGAAACCTTATGAGTATTGATATATCATAAAGTTGTCACACAGACAGAAAGGTCATGTGATGGCCTGCATGGGCTGGCTGCAGAACATGTCATAAATCCCGCCTCCTCCATGTTAGTGTATGGGACATGGATCAAAATAAAAGGTCTGCACAGACGTCTTCACAGCCACATTCAAGATGGTATTTGTGAAAGTGAAAATAAATCGTCAGGCAACATAGAAGCTCATCTGGTCACTTCAAATGTATTTGGACAAATCCAGGACCACCAAGTCAAGGAAACTCCCTCTGGTGACCATGACTATCCCCAAATAACGTTTTTATCATGAGATGTTACAATGAACCTAAGTGTAGGATGGACTGATCCATAAAAAGATTGTCCTACGTGCAGCACATTTTAAATATCTGAATAGATTTCATAAAACCTACCCATCATTGTTCAAATCCACCACGGCCACATCGTAACCAAAGGAGGAAGCCAAGCCTGGACCAGAGAGGATCAACTCCACAGACAAACTTCTGTTGCGACCAGGATCCGCTTTGAGAAAAGCCACCTGGCCGCTGAAGCCTCCGCGTGGCGCTCCTGATACAACCGTCAGCTCACCCTTCTTGATCAGGGTCATACCAGAGTCAATGGAGAATCCTTGATTGTGAAAAAATGAAGCTGGATTATTGGAAAGTTATACTTTATAAAAGGAATATGTTAGATCTCTATGGCTGAAATAACCTTTTCTACATGTTAAACATTTCATATACCATCAATTTGACTCTGACCGGACTACAAACTGACCCAGGTAGCTGTCTCTCAGGAGAGGAATGAGCTCTGTGTCAAATGTGTCTATATCCCCTGTTTCACGAGGATATTCAACTGACAAGACGTCAGTTTTGTCCAAAAGCTCCAATCGTACAATCCCTGCAAACAACAAGGACAAACATTATACAGAATAAAAAAAATGAAAAAAAAGTATTATATCCTTGAAGATTTTGAGTTGAAAATATGCATAATTTATTGTCTAAAATGTGAATCGTATTAAAATATATAGCTTATTCTTCAGAAGAAAAAGCATATTTAGCATTTAACACATTACAAAGGGTTTAATGTTAAAGTGCATTTCCAGAAATAAAAGAACAAACAAACAAAAAGGGCAAACCCTTATTTTGTCTCAGTTGCACATTTTAGTTTTTACTGATGAAACACCTGAGCTGCAGCTGTAAGCTTTATTTCACCTTTCCACTGATAAGCGCCGGGGGCCCCGAACAACAGTGACCGGTTGTCCTTTGCAAAAGAGGCTCCGTGGCCCTGCTGGCAGTACGCAAACCACTCGTGGCTGTTTTGCCGTCTGCTGAGGTGCTCAGAATCACAAACAACCCTCCTCCAGGTCCAGTCTTTCCCCCCGGCCTGCAGGTCGTCTCCTAGAAGGTAACACTGACCCGTCAGCAGGTGAGGGTGATTCCCGCTGGGGCTGAAGATCCACTGTCGGTATCGATGAGCACAAGTCTACAAGGGACAGAAGAGGAAACAATAAAAATCTGTTGACTGATTTATTCTATTCTGATTTTATTCTTCCAGTGTTGAGTGTTTCGCTTACCATTACATTTTGCCCCGGACCTTGGCTCGTCACTCTAACTCCCATCCACTGGCCATTTATGTCTTTGCTATTGAGGAACTCTACAAAAATAAACAAGCTGAGCTCACTAAGAGGCCACAACGTCACTTTAATACATAAAGTAGAAAAAGCTAAACTCACATCCTGCTTTTAAAATGCTCCTTACAAAGATGTATTACTGGTATGTACTTAATGCATCAGATTTCTCAATGCTTTTTAATTTTGTAATTTTAACTACTTCATATACATTTAGGGATCACAAGGTTAATATGCCAGACAGGGAGAGGTAAGGAAAAAAATAATCTAGGCTGTAATACATTTGAATTCAGTCTTTGGACCTTTATTAGCCAAATATATCGGGAGCCTTTCGTTTAATCTATGTGATTTTTTTATTTTATTAAATCCTAATCTGACAGATAAATGGGAGCTTCAGATATGAAACTTTCCAAAATATATATATAAAATTATGAAAAGGTCTCAGTGTTTTGGACCCGGCTGTACGTATTCAGTATTTTAGTCAGAAAAGAAAAAGTACAAATTAGCATTAAATGAATATAGAGTAATATCATTTATACATTACTGGGGAAAATACACTTTACTCTCCATTGTTTGAAACATAGTAAGATAAAGCAATCTTCAGATTAAAAGAAGCAGACAAACCTTCACTGTTAAACTCAATGGGCTGACAGCGCTCGGACGTCGTAGTCAGGTCACACTGGTAAACAACACCTGTAACATTCACCTGGTTCTGGTGTTTTGCTTGTGGAGCTCCGACCAGCAATCTGGAGGAAGAAACCTCAGGTTGTGAAGACACACACACACAGAACTCTATATCCTTTAGTTGAATAACGTACATATTGTCACTCACAGGTTCTTTCTGGCAGGCCTCAGCTGCTGGTGAAACGCAATGGAAAATCCAAACAGGCTTCCCGGATCTCCGCTTCTCTGCAGCACGTTGTGAGTGTCCAGGTTGAAAGCTGCCACATGAAGGGTCTGGAGGTGCCAAACGCTGCACACATACAACATGTGCCAGTGCTGGGCCATGATTCAAATGTGTAATCTGCCGTTTTCTCACATCATGCCCCGGCTTCCTGAGAGCACAGAGGGAGTGTTTGAAAGGGAATGGCCCTAACAGGTGCTAACTGGTTACCTGTTCAGGCAGACAAACAGAGGGTGTGGTGCTGAGACATTTATCTTGACAGAAACAAAGCCGGACTGTTCAGCGTTTATGAGCTGATAACTAGTTAATATTAACCGAGTTCTACTCTGATTAAAGTTCATTGTGAGACACATCCTCTGAGCGACCCTTCTTCCACTACGGTACTCGATCATGGCAGATTATTTAGAAAATGTGTTTATAGGTCACGTTGCCTTTAATGGACGCTGTAAAAAAAATACGTGTCTGACATTCTCTCCAGAGATTTGCTGAGCACTCATGTTGACCTCTTGTTGAGTCACACTCTGCTATTCATTCACTGAGCAACGGTTAACTCATCATTCAGAAGTTTGTCACCTGCCCCCTGTCAGGAAGTGATGGTTTATCATTAAAAATTCGTTTAGGAGACAAATCTAGGTCTAAACTTTATCAGTCTAATCTGTAAATCACAATGTTTCACTTTGTTTTACAACGTGAAACATTGTGATTTAGAAATATTCATATCAGTAAGATATATAGAATGACCTAAAGTGGCAAAACCTGTTTCAGAATGATGTTATCTAACACTTTACTTTACGTTAAATGTCTCATCTATTAAGTTGGAGGAGGCGGGATTCAGACTTCTTTTTACAACCAGTGGAGTGGGCCTTTGATCTACAGGTTTCAGGCTAATATAACCAGCTAATCTGACACAATGACCATTTAACAGACAAATATCTTGTAGTCTGAGCCCAGGAAAAGGAGAAGCCTACCACCAGGAGGCGCCAGAGTGTTGGTCGCCGCCACATGGTATGGTGTTTCAACAGATGTGTATGAGAGATACTTAACACTTGGTCTCACACAGACCAGAATACTCTGTCAGAAGCACTGTTATAGTCTCTTACATGTACTATCATACACTCTTGTCATAATAACTATCATAATCAAAGAAAGATTATGATTGGGCATGTAAGAGAGTATATTCGTGTTTGTGTAATAGCAATTATCATCTCTCTTGGAAGTGTGTGTGAGCAAGTACACTTGGGGCCTCTCATAGGTAAATGATGATGGTCTTCACAAGTCACTCTCTCTCTCTCTCTCTCTCTCTCTCACGCAGAATGGTTTCCTCACTCAGAGAGAGAGTATCATTTTTCTGGCCCATATAATAGAACAGACACTATTCAACCACTCAATTCTGACAGAGAACCACGTAGTTAGCTACTCCCCAACAGTATAATTCAGAAAAAAATAAGAAACATAATTTAAATCTCAACATCTCTATCTCTTACTGATCTGTGTACATTAAATATAATTTCCTGTTAATTTAAGCATAATAGCACAGGCCTTTGTCAGATGGTGTATTATGCAGGTTTTTTTGTACTTTGGATAGCTCTCTCTTTTTTCAAGTTATTAATAAATCAGTTATTAATAAATCAATGTATTCACCTCAAATGAGTCTGCATAGAGGGTCAGATTTTTTAAATTTTTTTGTTAGCATAAGCACTTGAATTATTTTAATTATATAGTTGATGCTGATGAAGTCTTAATACGCTACACATTGTTTTCATTTGTATTGTATTTATGATATGGAGCAATCTATAATTATAATGCAGCCCAGATGACCTAATTCTAATTTTTTTAACTGAACATCCGTGTTTTTTAAATTTCTGTTGCTACTTCGCTCCCTAACAAGTTGCAACATGTAAACGTGAAACTAGTTAGTGGCTGAAAGCTGCGTATTCCTCTCTGCCGTTCTAGATAACCTGAGGAGGCCTGAATACATTTCATGATGTTTGCAACGCCACATAAACACTATGAAGATTTTTCGTAATTGTGTTAGCATGAGTGTAGCATGGCGGTCTCTGGGTTTGAGGAACAGAGGTTTGAGAGCAACGCTGAGAGGAAACCTGACTAAGAGAATCGAGAGATATGGAGAGTTCACAGATAAACATATGAGAGAGAGCGTTGTGTATTTGATCTTCATCATCAGTTATTTTTCTCAGATAACAGTTTATTTTACATGTCATTTTCCCTCAAAGCTAATCATAGTCTTACCAGGCTTTCTCACCTGTATGAGACTAATCTGTTTGTTCAAATTTTGTTTCACCGCACAACTTTGTCTAATGCAGATGGGCACACTCACACAAACAGAGAAGGGGGAGGAGTTTCAGTGGTTTTTTCCACAGCTGCAGACCGCTGTATGGCAAACAATTAATACAAAATTAGAATTTTTTTGTATTTTGGATAAAATGTACATGTTATGTACAAATGCATTTAAAACATGTGCAGCTTTTCATAAAATGCCAGAGGACAGATACTCAAACACAGAAACTCCTCCATCGGTCTCTGTTCAGGTTCACGTCTGCCACGACAACAAGTAAAACCACAGACTGCAGCTACACTGAGAGAAGGCTGGGCCGTGTGTCTGCCCTGAGACCAACCACTGAGGCTGTTGACTCACCACACACCCAACTAGGGGCTTCAAACGGAAATGTAGTGAGGGAAGAGCGACACAAAACTTCAGCAGGCGGATTTTAGTTGAACAAGCTGAAAGTGTTTGTGTGTGTGTGTGTGTGTGTGTGTGTGTGTGTGTTCAAATATATGTGTATTTTCATTTGTTTCCCCTCATTGTGGAGATCCTATCATCATCTGTGCATTTTAATGATAATTGACATTCAGAGTTACAGGTTATTGATAAAGCTTTGAAATTGAGCTTGAAAAATTTGAAAAACATTTTTCAATTTCATTTTCTAATAATTTCAGCCACAACTTCATTAGTGCATCTCATCTGATCCTGGAAAAGGCCGGCTGAGAAGCCATGGATTTATAAAAACATTTAGTTATATATATATATATATATATATATATATGTTACGACCGCCTTGTAATTTTTTTTACATATTTTGAATACAGCAAAAAATGTCTGAAATATATAGAATTTGGGGATGATATTCTGTTTGTTTGAGTTTTTGACAAAGTACCATTTTGATTCATTGCTCCCCTCTTGCGATAACAAGACCCCTTAATGACAAACACATGTATCTAAAAACAAATTCCTAAGGGACTTGTGTTTAATAAACTATTACTGTCACAATGTTTTGTTGTGGTGGAGTTTTGATTGAATATTATTTCATTCAGTATTAATTTGTACCTGCTGCCACTGCATCACTGTCAGCTGATGTACACTGAAACAGAATTTAACAACTGCCGAATTACTTGTTGATAATTTGTCATAAGTTAAGTTAAGATCAAAGCATAAATTTGGCAAGTGTGTGATTATCAACAATTCCTGTAAGTTGATGTGATATTAAAAATCATACCAATAAAACACTGGTTTTCCACTGGACGTTTTAATAACAGATATAAAAGCAGAACGAGCTCAGCTTCTTGAAACTGAGCGTGAGAAAAGACTGTTCGTATTCACACCTTTATTTGAAACCCTCGCCACAGCAATGCTTAAGTTTCCATTTGGAAACACATGTGTACAGTCACCACGACTGTACACATGTGTTTCTGTGTATTCTGCTGTAGTTTTAACCCCATAATGTATAATGTATAATTATTACTTAAGACATATTTTACAGGTAGTTCTAGTTGTACCATGAACCTCCACTCTTTGGTCTTTTTTTATGTTGTTCAGTTTGTTGTGTTTGTAAACTTGGTGTGAATGTGTTTCTGAGATACTGTGGCAGTGGAGCTCTGCTTCCTGCTCACAGCAGCCTGTAGAGAATACAGACGATGGACGGTGTGACCACAACCACCTCCCAGCTCAACATGCTGAGCTTGATGTGCTGTGTGGGGGGGTCATCACTGCCTCGTGCAGCATTTCACTGTGTCAAAGAGCTTCATACACCTTTTTGTCTTTAATTTATTAAATATAAACCGTTTGTAAGATTGTATTTTTATTGATTGAGGACGCAGATTCTTACACTGTAGATATAGATTGTTATGTGCTGTCAGAATTGATTTGGGCTTCAAAGCTTTGGCATTTAAGTGCTTCAGGTTATTGTATTCTATATCCTTTTACTTCTAAATATCCTATTAAATCAAAAACATTATTCCAACATTTATTCAAAGTTACCTGCAATACATCCTGCTAAACCTGTGGAGTTGAACCAGATGTTTGTTATTGTTGGAAAATGAAAGTTATTACTCTAAACTCAAAACTGGTTCATCACTTGTGCAGAAACATAACAATAAAACAGTGTTATTCCACAGGACTTCAATATGCATTTAAAATGACCTTCAGAGAAAATGGGACTAAATGGTGACGACTTTAAAGCAAATCATCAAAGTCTTTATAAGGAAGTTGAAAAGTATGAACTGAATTAACCGACAGGAGCAAGATTAAGTTTGTTAGAGGTTATAAATGTCAGTTTCGATACATGTTCTGTTAGTTGCCCAAACTTTATTACATTGAAAGACTGTGGGGAAGTATTCTTGGTTACGTCCCTTAATCACAACCGCTCTGTACATTGACATCTTCCTTGGGACATATCTCCCCCCCCCCCCAAACCACCAACAACTCTCAATAAAGTTGATTGAGTAGTTTTATGGTGATCCTGTTGACACACAGCAAAGAAAACACAACAAGGTCCACTTTTTTTACAGTTTTTGGAAACCAGTCACGAATTCTGTTTAAACACAATATTTCAATAGTGAATTAAATGACGAGACAAACTCAAATATGTGCTGCATTTGGTCATAGTGTGTTGTTTATTTTGTTATAAGGGAAGTTCTCTCATACCTGACCACAGGTAATGTGTGGGAGGTTATTATAATGTTTACTTTACATCATGTTGTGTTACTCTAGTGCCATCTTTAGAAACATGAAACTTGAGGTTGCTGTTGGTTGTTTCATGTGTTTTAGATGGAAAGATATCAGATATTATTTCCGCTGTGAAAATGAGAGACCAATCATATTGCTCCAACGTTGTTCCCTCCCACTTGATATGATTACATGAAGGAAATCTTCCTGCAGTATATAAGCATCTAAATCAATGACTGTCTGAAGAGGATTCATTAAAATGCTGATCTTATTCCAACTGCTGCTGCTGCTCGGAGCGACGCGTAAGTCAATCTCTACATTTTATTTGGAAAAAACGGGATGTTTTAATTGTTGTTCTTACCTCAATTCAGCACAGCACATTTATTAGTCTGTCATTATCAATAAACGTTGCTCAATTTAATTTAATTTTTAGGAAGCGCATTCGATCTGATCTTTGAGACAAAGACTGCTGATGTCGGAGATGAAGTGAAGTTGACGTGCAGCCGCCAGAAGACGGATGCATACGGCAGATTATTTTGGATCCGGCTTGTTTCTCAAAAGTTGCCTGAATTCTTGGGAGGAACATATACCCATAATTACCCTCGTGTTAATAAGACTCCTCACTTTACAGTCAAACAAGAGCCTGGAAGCTTTGTTCTGTACATTAACAAAGCAGAGCCGAGTGATGCTGGAGGTTACTATTGCATAAAACAACAAAAACTTGACATGAAATTATTGATTGGAACATTTCTGAAAATTAAAGGTAAAAGAAAAACACAAACATTTCACATCTTTTAAAGATACCATTACTTTGCAAACACCAAACACAACTTACAATAAATGTAATATTGTCTCTATGTTGTCTTTGTATGGATAATAAATACCTTCTCATTTTACTTAAATGCATATAACTAAATGTATTTAAGTTTAATTATGTGTTTGTGTTTCCCAGGACCAGAACCTGATATAACTGCCGTCATTCAAGTCCCTCCATCTGACCCGGTCGGTTCAGGAGACTCTGTGACTCTGCAGTGTTCCGTCCTGTCCGGCTCTGACAACCACACATGTCCAACATATGACAAGCTGTACTGGTTCAGAGCTGATGAATCTCATTCCAGTTTAGTTTATGTTCATGGCAGTAGTGGTGATGAATGCAACAGGAGCCTTGAAGCTCACTCACCCCACAGATGTGTCTTCAATTTCTGTAAGAGTTTTAGTTCCTCTGATTCTGGGACTTATTACTGCGCTGTGGTCACATGTGGAGAGATTTTATTTGGACAAGGAATAAAACTGGAAAATGAAGGTAACTGTTTTTTATTGTTAAAATATCACATTTGTGTATTTAAATTAGAATCAATAGAATAAATTAATATCATGTATCACAAATTTGTCATATTTGTTCCTTTTGAATTTAAACATTATTTCAAATCCTAGTTAACTTTGGTTATTTAATTCTTGTGTTTCAGTGGTCAACAGGTGGGATCTACAGAAGGCCAATACAGTTCTGTTTCTGTTAAGTGCTGCATTGGCTATAAGTCTGATTGGAGTTGTCGTCCTGTTCAAGAAGAAAATGTGTGATTGTTGCAAAGGTGATCAAATATTCTCATATTTTACTTGATCAAAAGTATTTAGCAAAAAATAAATACATTTTCTCCTTTGTGTAAATTGACCTGCAGCATCTTTTATCTTTTATCACACAGCTGGAGTTTCTTTACAAACAGAGGCTGCAGCAGTCGGTGGTAATCCGCCAAGTCAGCAGGTAAGGTACATGATGAAAAGATAGAAGCATTAATAATGGAGCCCAACCTATTTATTGATTAAAATCTGATCCTGTCACAGACACACCGGTATCTGCATTTGTTGCTGGACAGTCTGTCTGTGTCAGTCCAACATGGTTCAAATGATCAAAATGATCAAAATGATCTGGTGTCGAGTTTGACCTGCAGTTGCCAAACTTCTATGTATTTGTTTGTTATCATTGTTACCAATTTGCACACACATTAACATTAAGGAAAATCTTTAATGAAATCTTTAAAATATATAATATTAGCACCAGCCCCCTAAAATCCATATCGGTCAGGAAGGTTGGTAAAGCATTGGTTTCTTTTCATATGTTAATTTCAAGACATTTTGTTTTTTTCCACATGCTTCCTCAGAGACACGAGGACTCATTGGTTTATTCTGCACCGACCTTCAGCAGGAGGAAGGCTGGTAAAACAACCAGGAGAGGAAATGTAAAACCTGCAGATGAAGAAACGGTCTACTCTGATGTCAGAGCTTATGTGATAGATTAACAATCCAAACAGTCGACTTTCTGATTAAATAGCTATTATCATTCATGGCTTGAATTTTGTCATGCGAACAGTCATTCACATAAATGTTACCTCCAATGTTATAACAATATTTGGATCGTATTAAATAATATTTGTATAAAATCACATTTGCAACTGCTTTTGGTGACACCAGATAGAACTGTGCAATTACAATTTCTAAGCATTTTTCAAGGTCAATCGTGCTTCTACTCAAACTGGCTTTTGAAAGATTCAAACTTTCATACATTTTCACATATGCAAATTAAATCTATGAATAAAACATTTGTTTGTGTTTCTTGTTTAAATCTTAATAGATTTAATGCAACGTAAAATAACTGAATCTATATTAACCTTTGACCTTCAAACAAAAAATATTTTATCAATAAATTAAAAATCATTTTCATATAATGTGAAATTAATGTTTAGACTTTAGTTTGTCTACAACATCCCACAATATGATTTCAATGAGGCCAGAACCTCGTCTCTCTGGGTTTCCCTCTCATGGACGTATGTGAGCAGTGACGGTTACAGTTTGAGTTGAACGTTTCTCTTTTTGTACTTGAAGGCAACACGAAGGAGCCTCATGAAACTGACTCCTCATTCAGAAGGAGAGTTTGTGAAGGAGTCTCTTGTTGCTGCTGTGTGGTGTCGCTTTGTCTTGAAAATCCACCTCATTGGCTCTTACTGATATGACGTATTGACCAAAAATACACGTTTGGCCTCAGAGGAAACAACTGACATAGCAAATATCAGCCAACTGTGAACTTTTGTTTATGGGATCACTGCAGGTCTCAGTACAGGGGAGGAATTCATTTTCTTTAAAAGCCAAACATGGTGCTGCAAGAGTTGAGGACTTTTATGAGAAAGCTGTTTCCTGCAACAAGCTTTGAGCATCATCATCACTACCATCAGACACCAGAGAGAAGCAGTTGCAGCCAGAGGTTAGTGTGATGTGTGCACTGTAATCAAGTGTGGCCCTAAAAGCATGTTATAAACTTTAGAATGGGGCTTGATAGGAAAGAGGTTCCAACCTGCTGAGGTGGAATATAAAAATAAAAAAAGAGATTTGTTTAAACGTGATGCAGCCCAGCTTCCTGAGATCAAACAGAGAGAGAGAGAAGATGTGATGCCCCTTAGTTTGAAAACCCAGCTACAATGATGCTGAAGTATCCATGAATGTGGGTTTATGTACCCTATATATTGAAAATGTATAATTACTTAGACATGTTGTACAGGTAGTTCCAGTTGTACCATGAACTTTCATTCTTTGGTCTTTTTTGATGTTGTACAGTTTGTTGTGTTTTGTAAACTCGATGTGAATGTGTTTCTGAGATACTGTGGCAGTGGAGCTCTGCTTCCTGCTCACAGCAGCCTGTAGAGAATACAGAGGATGGACGGTGTGACCACAACCACCTCCCAGCTCAACAGGCTGAGCTTGATGTGCTGTGTGGGGGGGTCATCACTGCCTCGTGCAGCATTTCACTGTGTCATAGAGCTTCATACACCTTTTGTCTTTAATTAATTAAATATAATCCGTTATGTTACATTTTTTTTTGATTTGAGGAAGCAGAATCTTACGCTGTAGTTATATATTGTTCAGTGTATATATTGTTCTATATCCCTTTACTTCTTAATATCCTATTAAATCAAAAACATTATTCCAACAGTTATTCAAAGTGACCTGCACTACATCCTGCTAAACCTGTGGAGTTGAACCAGATGTTTGTAATTGTTGGAAAATGAAAGTAATTAATCTAAACTCAAAACTGGTTCATCACTTGTGCGGAAACATAACAATAAAACAGTGTTATTCCACAGGATTTCAATATGCATTAAAAATGACCTTCAGAGAAAATGGGACGAAATGGTGACGACTTTAAAGCAAAGCATCAAAGTCTTTCTGAGAAAGTTGAAAAGTATGAACTGAATTAACCGACAGGAGCAAGATTAAGTTTGTTAGAGGTTATAAATGTCAGTTTCAATACATGTTCTGTTAGTTGCCCAGTCTATATTACAATGTAAGACTGTGGGGAAGAATTCTTGGTTACGTCCCTTAATCACAACCGCTCTGTACATTGGGCCATATCCCCCACCCCCCCCCCCCACACAACTCTTAATAAAGTTGGTTGAGTAGTTTTAACGGCAAAGAAAACAACATACTTGACCAAGGTCGTCATTTTTACTGTTTGTGGAAACCAGTCTCGAATTCTGTTCAACAGTGAATTAAATGATGAGACAAACACAAATATCTGCTGCATTTGGTCACAGTGTGTTGTTTATTGTGTTATAAGGGAAGTTCACTTATGCTTGATCCCATGTAATGTGTGGGAGGTTATTATAATGTTTACTTTGTATCATGTTGTGTTACTCTAGTGCCATCTTTAGAAACATGAAACTCGAGGTTGCTGTTGGTTGTTTCATGTGTTTTAGATGGAAAGATATCAGATATTATTTCCGCTGTGAACATGAGAGGCCAATCATATTGCTCTCACATTGTTCCCTCCCACTTGATATGATTACATGAAGGAAATCTTCCTGCAGTATATAAGCATCTAAATCAACGACTGTCTGAAGAGGATTCATTAAAATGCTGATCTTATTCCAACTGCTGCTGCTGCTCGGAGCGACGCGTAAGTCAATCTCTACATTTTATTTGGAACACACAGGATGTTTTAATTGTTGTTCTTGGGTCAATTCAGCACAGCACATTTATTAGTCTGTCATTATCATTAATAGTTGCTCAATTTAATTTAATTTTTAGGAAGCGCATTCAGTCAGATCTTTGAGACAAAGACTGTTGATGTCGGAGATGAAGTGAAGTTGACGTGCAGCCGCCAGAAGATGGATTTCGGAGCCAAATTTTTTTGGATCCGGCTTGTTTCTGGAAAGTTGCCTGAATTTTTGGGAGGAACATATTCCCGTGATCACACTGGTGTTAATAAGACTCCTCACTTTACAGTCAAACAAGAGCCTGGAAGCTTTGTTCTGTACATTAACAAAGCAGAGACAAGTGATGCTGGAGTTTACTACTGCATACAGCAAAATATCCTTGACATGAAAATATTGATTGGAACCTTTCTGAATATGAAAGGTAAATAGAAAAACCCAAACATTTCACATCTTTTAAGAGAATAAATATCTTCTCAATTTACATCAATGCATTTAAGTAATTGTATTAAAATGTTTTCTTTTCATTAGAGCTTGTTTGTTTTTGTGTTTGTGTTTCCCAGGACCAGAACCTGATATAACTGCCGTCATTCAAGTCCCTCCATCTGACCCGGTCGGTTCAGGAGACTCTGTGACTCTGCAGTGTTCCGTCCTGTCCGGCTCTGACAACCACACATGTCCAACATATGACAAGCTGTACTGGCTGAGAGCTAGTGAATCTCATCCCAGTTTAGTTTATGTTCATGGCAGTAGTGGTGATGAATGCGACGGGAGCCTTGAAGCTCACTCACCCCACAGATGTGTCTTCAATTTCTGTAAGAGTTTTAGTTCCTCTGATTTTGGGACTTATTACTGCGCTGTGGTCACATGTGGAGAGATTTTATTTGGACAAGGAATAAAACTGGAAAATGAAGGTAACTGTTTATATTGTTAAAATATCACATTCCTATGTTTAATTTGGAATCAATAGAATAAATAACTATCATGTATTACAATTTGTCATATTTGCTCCTTTTGAATTTAAACATTATTTCAAATCCTATTTAACTTTAATAAATTAATTATTGTGTTTCAGTGGTCAACATATGGAATCTACAGAAGGCCAATACAGTTCTGTGTCTGTTAAGTGCTGCATTGGCGATAAGTCTGATTGGAGTTGTCGTCCTTTTCAAGAAGAAAACGTGTGATTGCTGCAAAGGTGATCAAATATTCTCATATTTTACTTGATCAAAAGTATTGAGCAAAAAGTAAATACAATTTTTCCTTTGTGTAAATTGACCTGCAGCATCTTTTATCTTTTATCACACAGCTGGAGTTTCTTTACAAACAGAGGCTGCAGCAGTCGTTGGTAATCCGCCAAGTCAGCAGGTAAGGTACATGATGAAAAGACAGAAACATTAATAATGGAGCCCAACCTATTTATTGATTCATATATGATCCTGTCACCGACACATCGGTATCTGCATTTGTTGCTGGACAGTCTGTCTGTGTCAGTCCGACATGGTTCAAATGATCAAAGGATCAAAATGATCTGGTGCCGAGTTTGACCTGCAGTTTGACCTCGTTGTCGACCACTGCTGTCGTTTATCTGAGGACGTAGAAGAAGACGTGTTCAACTTGTTCCACATACTGAAGCCTCACTGCCATTAAATGTTTTTATTATTGAGAATATCACATGTCCAAGTTGCACAAAAACACTTCTGTGAGCATTTTAAATTACACACGCCAAATGTTAAGTTGATTAGACGGACGGTTTGCAAAATATATGTTCTACATTTTTTTATGTATTTAACTTCTATGTATTTGAATGTTATCGTTGTTACCAATTTACACACACACACACGCATTAAGGAACATATTTACAAATATATTTTATATTATATTATATTAACACCAGCCCCGTAATTTCTCTATCAGTCAGGATGGTTATTAAAGCATTGGTTTCTTTTCATATGTTAATTTCAAGACATTTTGGTTTTTTTCCACATTTTTCCCCAGAGACACGAGGACTCATTGGTTTATTCTACAGCAACCTTCAGCAGGAGGAAGGCTGGAAAAACAACGGGCTACTCTGATGTCAGAGCTTATGTGATAGATTAACAATCTAAACAGTCGACTTTCTGATTTAAAGAGCTATTATCATTCATGGCTTGAACATTGTCAAAAGAACAGACATTCACATAAAGTGTCACATATGATGTTTATAACAATATTTGGATTGTATTACAAATATCTGTATAAAACACATTTTCAAATGCTTTTGGTGACACCAGACAGAACTGTCACTCACACTTCTCAGCTGATCCGCTCCCTTCACTGGTTACCAGTAGCTGCCCACATCCGTTTCAAAACACTAGTACTTGTGTACCGTGTTCCGAACGGATCGGGTCCAGTCTCCATCCAGGACACGGTCAAACCTCCCTCACCAGCCCGTCCACTTCTCTCTGCATCTACCAATCGGCTTGTTGCTCCCTCACTGCGACTTTAACACTCAACTAAATCACCACTGTTTGCTGTCCTGGCTCCTAAATGGTGGAACGAGCTCCCCATCAACATCAGGACAGCAGAGAGTCAACACATCTTCCACAGCAAACTAAAAACACATCTCTTCCGACATTACCTTGAATACAAAAACAAACAAAAGAAACAAAAAACTTCCCTCTGGCACTTTTAGTTTGGCTTCTTGAAGAAAATGTTACTTTCTTGATTCTTGTTGTTCTGGGTTCGTACCCTCATGGTTGATGTACTTATTGTAAATTGCTTTGGATCAATGCGTCAGCTGAATTAAATGAAATGTAATGTAACTGTGTATTTTTTATTTCTCAGCATTTTTCATTTTTAGAGGTCAATCGTGCTTCTACTCAAACTGGCTTTTTGAAAGATTCAAACTTTCACTCTGTCTCTTATGCAAATTAAATCTATGAATGAAATGTTTGTTTGTGTTTATTGTTTAAATCTTAAAACATGAAATGCACAGTAAAAAAAACTAAATCTAGAATAACATTTGACATTAAAACAAAAAATATGTTTCCAATAAACTAAACCTCATAGTGAAGCTTTTAGGGAAAAAATAGTTTTTGTTATCTGTGAATAATTGATTTACATTTGCGAGATCAGCAAACTCAACAAAATTAATGCTCATGTTACTCCATGTATCTGATAGAAATAAGTGACTGTATGCACACACATTGGTGTTCATAGTAAGGGGGCGGGGGGGGGGGGGTAACCTGTCAACCATGTGCATTAACTGAGAGCTTCAGATGAGTTATTAGAAACCCTCACCACAGCAATGCTTAAGTTTCCGTTTGGTCTTTGGTGGTGAATGTGCACATGTGTTTCTGTGTTTTTTTCTGTAGTTTTAACCCCATAACTTGAAAATGTATAATTATTACTTAAGACATATTTTACAGGTAGTTCCAGTTGTACCATGAACTTTCACTCTTTGGTCTTTTTTGATGTTGTACAGTTTGTTGTGTTTTGTAAACTCGATGTGAATGTGTTTCTGAGATACTGTGGCAGTGGAGCTCTGCTTCCTGCTCACAGCAGCCTGTAGAGAATACAGAGGATGGACGGTGTGACCACAACCACCTCCCAGCTCAACATGCTGTGCTTGATGTGCTGTGTGGGGGGGTCATCACTGCCTCGTGCAGCATTTCACTGTGTCAAAGAGCTGCATACACCTTTTAGTCTCTAATTAATTAAATATAAACCATTTGTAAGATTGTGTTTTGTGATTTGAGGAAGCAGAATCTTACACTGTAGTTATATATTATTAAATGATTGATTCAGGTTTCAAAGCTTTGGCATTGAAGTGCTTCAGGTTATTGTATTCTATATCCCTTTACTTCTTAATATCTATAAAAAATAGCTATTCATTAGCCGAAAATGTGGGAGAATTTTAAAGATACCTGCACTACATCCTGCTAAACATGTGGAGTTTAACCAGATGTTTGTAATTGTTGTAAAATGAAAGTCATTACTCTAAACTCAAAACTGGTTCATCACTTGTGCAGAAACATAACAATAAAACAGTGTTATTCCACAGGACTTCAATATGTATTTAAAGTGATGTTCAGTGTTAATGGGACGAAATGGTGACGACTTTAAAGCAAAGCATCAAAGTCGTTAAAAGGAAGTTGAAAAGTATGAACTGAATTAACCGACAGGAGCAAGACTAAGTTTGTTAGAGGTTATAAATGTCCGTTTCGATACATGTGCTGTTAGTTGCCCAAACTTTATTACAATGTAAGACTGTGGGGAAGTATTCTTGGTAACGTCCCTTAATCACAACCGCTCTGTACCGTCTTCCTTGGGCCATACCCCCCCCCCCCCCCCCCCCCCCACACACTCACACCAACTCTTAATAAAGCAGGTTGAGTAGTTTTATGGTGATCCTGTTGACAAACAGCAAAGACAACACAACATACTTGACCCAGATTTTCATTTTTACTGTTGCAGCAAACCAGTCTCGAAATCTGTTTAAACACAATAGTTCAATAGTGAATTAAATGAGATGACAAACACAAATATCTGCTGCATTTGGTCATAACGTGTTGTTAATTGTGTTATAAGGGAAGTTCTCTTATGCTTGATCCCCATGTAATGTGTGGGAGGTTATTATAATGTCTACTTTGCTTCATGTTGTGTTACTATAGTGTCATCTTTAGAAACATGAAACTTGAGGTTGCTGTTGGTTGTTTCATGTGTTTTAGATGGAAAGATATCAGATATTATTTCCGCTATGAAAATGAGAGGCCAATCATATTGCTCTCACGTTGTTCCCTCCCACTTTATATGATTACATGAAGGAAATCTTCCTACAGTATATAAACATCTAAATCAACGACTGTCTGAAGAGGATTCATTAAAATGCTGATCTTATTCCAACTGCTGCTGCTGCTCGGAGAGACGCGTAAGTCAATCTCTAGATTTTATTTGGAATACACAGGATGTTTTAATTGTTGTTCTTACGTCAATTCAGCACAGCACATTTATTAGTCTGTCATTATCATTAATCGTTGCTCTATTTAATTTTATTTTTAGGAAGCGCATTCGATCAGATCTTTGAGACAAAGACTGTTGATGTCGGAGATGACGTGAAGTTGACGTGCAGCCGCCAGACGAAGAATTTCGGAGCTAAACTTTTTTGGATCCGGCTTGTTTCTGGAAACTTGCCTGAATTCTTGGGAGGAACACATTCCTTTGATTACCCTGATGTTAATGAGACTCCTCACTTTACAGTCAAACAAGAGCCTGGAAGCTTTGTTCTGTACATTAACAAAGCAGAGACAAGTGATGCTGGAGTTTACTACTGCATGGAACACAAAACACTTGAAGTGAAATTATTGATTGGAACATTTCTGAAAATTAAAGGTAAATAAAAAAACACAAACATTTCACATCTTTTTGAAAATTCAATAACTTTGCAAACACCAAACACACGTTATAAGAAATGTAATCTTGCCTCTATATTGTTTTTATAAAGAGAAAAAATATCTTCTCAATTTACATCAATATATATAAGTAAATGTATTCAACTTGTTTTCTTTTCAATAGAGCTTGTTTATTTCTGTGTTTGTATTTCCCAGGACCAGAACCTGATATAACTGCCGTCATTCAAGTCCCTCCATCTGACCCGGTCGGTTCAGGAGACTCTGTGACTCTGCAGTGTTCCGTCCTGTCCGACTCTGACAACCACACATGTCCAACATATGACAAGCTGTACTGGTTCAGAGCTGATGAAGCTCATCCCAGTTTAGTTTATGTTCATGGCAGTAGTGGTGATGAATGCAACAGGAGCCTTGAAGCTCTATCACCCCACAGATGTGTCTTCAATTTCTGTAAGAGTTTTAGTTCCTCTGATTTTGGGACTTATTACTGCGCTGTGGTCACATGTGGAGAGATTTTATTTGGACAAGGAATAAAACCTGAGAATGAAGGTAACTGTTTTTTATTGTTTAAATATCAAATTTGTGTGTTTAATTTGGAATCAATAGAACAAATTACTATGACATATCACAAATTGGTTTAATTATTGTGTTTCAGTGGTCAACATCTGGAATGGACAAAACGCCAATACAGTTCTGTGTCTGTTAAGTGCTGCATTGGCAATAAGTCTGATTTTTGTTGTCGTCCTTTTCAAGAAGAAAATGTGTGATTGTTGCAAAGGTGATCAAATATTTTCATTTTTACATTATCAAAAGTATTTAGCAAAAGATAAATACACAGAATTAACATTAATCCTTTGTGTAAATTGACCTGCAGCATCTTTTATCTTTTATCACACAGCTGGAGTTTCTTTACAAACAGAGCCTGCAGCAGTCGTTGGTAATCCGCCAAGTCAGCAGGTAAGGTACATGATGAAAAGACAGAAACAATTAATAATGGAGCCCAAGTGTCTGTGTCAGTCCAACATGGTTCAAATGATCAAATGATCAAAATGATCTGGTGCCGAGTTTGATCTGCAGTTTGACCTCGTTGTCGACCACTGCTGTCGTTTATCTGAGGACGTAGAAGAAGACGTGTTCAACTTGTTCCACATACTGAAGCCTCACTGCCACTAAATCTTTTTAATATTGAGCATATCACATGTCCAAGTCGCACAAAAATCAGCACCGCACTTCTGTGGGCATTTTACAAAACACACGCCAAATGTGAAGTTGATTAGACGGACGGAATGCAAAATATATGTTCTACATTTTTTTATTCATTTAACTTCTATGTATTTGTCTTATATCATTGTTGCCAATTTACACACACAGACACATATTAAGGAATATATTTAAAAATATTTTATTATATTATATTTCATATTATATAACATTAGCATCAGCCCCCTAAAATCCATATCGGTCAGGATGGTTAGTAAAGCATTGGTTTCTTTCATATGTTAATTTCAAGACATTTTGTTTTTCCACTTTTCTCCAGAAACACGAGGACTCATTGGTTTATTCTGCGCCGACCTTCACCAGGAGGAAGGCTGGCATAACAACCGGGAGAAGAAATGTAAAACCTGCAGAGAAAGAAACGGTCTACTCTGATGTCAGAGCTTATGCGATATGATTTATGATTAAATAGCTATTATAATTCATGGCTTGAACATTGTCAAGAGAACAGTCATTCACGTAAAGTGTCACATCTGATGTTAATAACAATATTTGGATCGTATTAAATTATATTTGTATAAAAACACATTTGCAACTGCTTCTGGTGACACCCGACAGAACTGGGTAATTACAATTTCTCATCATCTTTCACTTTTCAAGGTCATTCGTGCTTCTACTCAAACTGGCTTTTTGAAAGAATCAAACTTTCACACTTTCTCATTTGCAAATTAAATCTATGATTCAAATCTTTGTTTGTTTTTATTGTTTAAATCTTAATGGATAAAATGCACTTAAAAACATCTCACAATATGTTTTCAATGAGGCTAGAAGCTCTTCTCTCTGGGTTTCCCTCTCACGGACGTATGTGAGCAGTGACGCTTACAGTTTGAAATAGACTTTTCTCTATTTGTACTTGAAGGCAGCACGAAGGAGCCTCATGAAATGACTCCTCATTCAGAAGAAGAGTTTGTGTCTCTTGTTGCTGCTGTGTGGTGTCGCTTTGTCTTGAAAAAACATCTCATTGGCTCTTACTGATATGACGTATTGACAAAAAATACATGTTTGGCCTCTGAGGAAACAAGAGACATAGCAAATATCAGCCAACTTTTGTCTGTGGGATCACTGCAGGTCTCAGTACAGGGGAGGAATTCATTTTCTTTAAAAGCCAAACATGGTGCTGCAAGAGTTGAGGACTTGTATGAGAAAGCTTTTTCCTGCAACAAGCTTTGAGTATCATCATCACTACCATCAGACACCAGAGAGAAGCAGTTGCAGCCAGAGGTTAGTGTGATGTGTGCGCTGCAATCAAGTGTGGCCCTAAAATCATGTTATGAACTTTAAAATGGGCCTTGATAGGAAAGAGGTTCCAACCTGCTGAGGTGGAATATAAAAAAATATATATATTTTAAATGTAGTGCAGCTGAGCTTCCTGAGATCAAAACAGAGAGAGAGAGAGAGAGAGGATGTGATGCCCCTTAGTCTAAAACCCCAGCCACAATGATGCTGAAGTTTCCATGAATGTGGGTTTGTGTGCATCTCTTTATGTTTCAGATGCAGCATGAAGCCAAAAACAAAACTGAAACTAAAGGAGGAGACACAATACATTTTGATACAATATCATCTGCAGGGCTTTTGTTTTATATGAAATCTCCCAGTTGATACACTTGAGTTCACCCTTGTAAATAAATCATTGGTTTAACAATAACCTCAAGATTATTATGCATCAAAAGCAGCACTTGTAGTATTGAGAACAACTTTAGTGTCAAAGTAATGCTTTACAGTGACAAACCAGAACATGTTGTTTCATAAATATTGTGCTAGTTTGTTTGCTTTATTTATAACATGTAGAATGTAACAAACTACTTGAATGGGTATTCAGAGGATAAACATAATATCAGTAAAGGCTGAGAAGAAAAATAACACAAAATAATTAGTTCTAAAATAAATAAATAAAATGACTTAATAAATTTAAAATGTTACAGATAGTAACAACATGGTCATCACAGAGTAGACGTGTCTCATTACAACATGTACTATATATATAATTTTTACAATAGACATTTGCCTTTATATTTACAGATATATAACCACCTATAGATTTCTTGGTATAAAACTTCTATGAAATTAACTGCTGAATAAAGCTGTTGTTGAGTCATGAGGTAAAAGATAGTGTTTCTATAGCAGAGATTGTTTAACTGATTTACAGCTGAAAGTTTCTGCTCTAGAAACCCACCAACAAACTCACTGATGGAAAGATGATAGATATTATTTCCACTGTGGTCGTACATTTAAAAGCCAATCAGATTGCTCAGACTCGTTTCCTCCCACTTAATATGATTGCTTTCAGCTGAATCAATGTATCGTGCTTTTCAGAACTCACTTGTGGAACAACCAGAAAATGTTGAACATATTGTATTTCCTGCTGATGCTCGGATTTGGACGTAAGTACATGTAGAAAGGTTGGATTTACTCTAATTACAAAGTATTTCCCTCATTTGGTAGTAATTTAAAATATGGCTTGTATATATATATATTTATATATCTGCTCTGTTTACTGTGTTTTCAGGAGGCACAGACGAGCTGAGCTTTGAATCAAAGACAGTTCCTATTGGAGATCATTTTACCCTGACGTGTATCAGGAGGTTTGAAGGAACCATGTGGTGGATCAGGGTTGTTCCTGGAATGTTACCTGAAGTTTTAGGGAAAACAAGTGGATTTGTGTCTGTTGATCCTCGTATTACAGCAAGAAAAGAGCCGGGAAACTTTGATCTGTATATCGCAGGAGCAAAGCAAAGCGATACAGCAGTTTACTATTGTATGAAAAGACACTTCGAAAACTTGACATTTTTAAAAGGAACAGACCTGAGAGTTCAAGGTAATTACAGCCCAAAGAAATTATAATAAATGTGTGTTTTTTTAGTTTTTTTATGTTTAAGTTGTTTTTCTATTTTTCTTATTTACAAGGAGCTGGTGATATGACTTCAGTTCCTACATCTCCTGCTCCTCCTGAACCCTCTGTGTATCTGCAGTGCTCAGTCCTCTCTGACACTGTGAACCAGAAATGTCCCGAAGAAAAGTGTCTGAGCTGTTTCAAAGATGGATCACGTACTTTTGATAATATTCGAGGGGACGGTGTTGATGAATATGAAGAGAATCCTGAGAAACTCTCAACAGAGAAATGCAGCTTCTTGAACAACATCAGCTCCTCTGAGGCGGCGACTTATTTCTGTGCTTTGGCCACATGTGGAGCGAGAGCTTCTGGAAACGGATCAAAACTCAACACTGAAGGTAAATACATCATATTTCTTAGTGATTAGGACATGAGTTTATGAGGTTATGGCATTTTTATCCATAATTTAACATTGTTACAGCTCATCACAGCTAGTGAACATTTTTTATTACACTTCTACGATTAGTAATTTTAATGTTTGCCCTTTTTCATTTATGTCAGGAGTTAAAACTTGGAATTTGCAGAAGGACAAGGTCGTTATTTTCCTGTTATTTGCTGCTTTGGCTATTTGCCTGGTTATTATCGCCATTCTCATTTATTCAATCAGGAAAAACAGCAAAACGTCTGACGGTCAGTCACGGCATTCATGCATTGATTTATTGAAACCGTTTTTGACAAAGGTTGCTTCTAACTAACATTGTGGTATTTTTTTGTAATATAGCTTCAGTTGCTTTGCAAACAAATTCAACAGCCACTGGATATCTGGAAGGTCCACAGGTAAGATAGACACAGTAAAGTAGAGGTTTAGTAGTTTTTTCCCCGCTGCTAACATCTGTCATCTCACATTTTTTTCTGTTTCCCCAGATGGACGAGGACTTGTTGGTTTATTCTACAGTAAACTTCAAACCCGGGGCAAGGGATCCAAAAACAGCAGAAGAAGAGAGCATCTACTCTGTCAGATTCCTTGAGTTGGATTAAATATGTAAACACTGCATTTGCCAGTTGATGCTCATGTTGTGTGGAAACGCACACCTAGTTTCACCCTTGAGTTAAAAAGAAAGTGAATCATGATACAAGGTAACTGGTGTTTATCTTTGCTGTTGGAATCAAATATCTGTAAACATTCACTTCAAGATTTTTCATCCAAGTTGTGAACCCTGTCTTTTTGTACATGCACAGTATTGCTTATGATAATTTACAGTATATTTATATGTATTTTTTAATCTGTCAACTTCTTCCGTGACTCACATCTGTGAGTAATGCAGTGACAGGAAGTGGTGCGTGTGTAGATGTGTTGCTTCCTCCTTGATAGACAAGACATAAATGACCAAAGCACATCTATTAAAATAACAACTCAGAAAGTAATCACGCTATTTTACTTTTTTTACTTCTATTTTTAATATTACTGACAAAACATGCTGATATGTTGACACATACACCGTCATCAATACACATTCGTTTTACATATTACAATATATGGTGTCCAGCCTGATACAAAGGATCAAGAGAGAGGCTGAAAACACAGAATATGGCCACTGTGAACTCAGACACCTTCCAGCAGATCCAGAGAACTATAGATCCAAATAGGTGCTAAACAGTAGATTGTGGTGGTGATCCTGATGGTCAGTTTCCAAGAAGAGGTTGAACAGTGGATGTTTATTAAGGAAATGTGGTGAATCGACTTTATTCTTTACTTCTAACAGAAAATCTGATCTTGCAGTATATTATTAACTTGAAATGACTACAGCTTAAACATTTTAGTGCTTTTAGGTAGGGATGCACCGATTTATCGGCCGAACATCGGTAGCGGCCGATATTCGCCTCGTTTACTGATATCGGCTTATCTGTAATAAACTTGACTTTCACCGATATCATTGGCCGATGTTCATATTTGTGGTAAAACCGCTGGGCACGTGCCGCGGCTGGGGGAGCAGTCCCTCCGTCACCCTCCTCTCCGCGCCGCCGGAGGCTCAGTGTGCGGCACCGGGAGGTCCTCATCCGGTGGCACCTAACGGCGTCACTGGTGGGGGGGCTTTCTTTCTCTTGTACCGCGGGGCGGTGTCCATCGCCGGCGCGGAAGGCGGGCCGTTGGAGGGGACCGGGTACGCGGTCAGCGGCGGCCACTCTGGCGGCCGCCCTTCTCGCGGATCACCTCAGCTACGGCGCCCGCTGGGGGAACCCTCCGGCTGGCGCCTAGCAGCTGACTGAGAACTGGTGCGGACCAGGGGAATCCGACTGTTTAATTAAAACAAGCATCGCGAAGGGCCACGGTGGGTGTTGACGCGATGTGATTTCTGCCCGACACTAAAAACAGGTAAAACTGAGGAGGGCTTGTTAAGTTATCTTGACTCACGCAGTGTAACTTGACGTAAAAAGTATGAGCGTAGCGTCTGTACTTATTTAAATACTTTATTCTCATGTGCATCGGCTCTATTCATCCGTCTCATGCACAGGTAACAAGGGAATTGACAACATACGTCATACACACAGAAGCCGTAACACATCTAATAAACGGGCAATACTGCTACCGTAAATCAATGAGAAGAGCGTTCTCTATAATGATACTTTAACAGGGCTGTTTTAGACAGGGTAAAAAGGTGCTGTTTTAAATTACCCTTGTGGTATTTTGACCAAAATATGTTACAGACATTTCATTAAGATCCCAAGGAACCATTTCAACTTGTGGTAAAATGGGCATAATATGTCTCTGTTAAATAAAGTTTAGTTAAATCAAAGATTGTTTCATAAATCTGATTCAATCTGTGCTCATTAAAAGATAAGAGTGATGAAGGGCTGACATTTTTTTAAATAGTGCTTTCTAAATGATGATTTAATTATTTTTCTGACACAAAAGGGTGAATAAATAACAACAAAAAGAAAATAAACAAATATCGGTATCGGCTATCGGCCAGATTGTTATTTTAAATATCGGTATCGGTATCGGCCAAGAATTTCCATATCGGTGCATCCCTACTTTTAGGCACTTACACCACTTAGCTAAGGTTTGGGAAACTTACTTAACAATCCATGTGCACAAAATAAACCTACCTCTGCAATGTTCACAAACGGTCTTTTTCTATCTGAGGAGAAATAGAGCAACCATCACAAAGATGCAGGAGAGCATCAGTGTCCCAAGCACAATGACCAATGGAAGTTGTTCTTGTCCTGGAATGAGAAAGAATCCAAGAAACAATTAATTAAATTAACAATTTAATTTCACTGAGTTCACTCTTTCTATCTCTCTCTCGTTCTGCTTCTCCAGAGCTGCAGGGTTGTTGTTTTTACTACTGACTGGTGCAGCTATGATTGATAAACCTTGATAACACACTATTTTACAACAACCAGTCTGATATTTTTCTCCCCAGTCGGTCTAGGCAGATGTCTGACAACGCAGAGCCTGGTTTTTGGGAACTGTTTGGTTTCTCTAGAATATTGGATCTTAGGTGTTGCCATGTAAAATGCTTTGAAATAATATGTGTTGTGATTTGTCCCTGTACACATAATTAAATTGAATTAGGGCCTCAACAAAACAAATAGTACCACAGGAAATTGAGAGAAGTTAGTTAGTTGAAGCAAAGGGAAGCCAAACTCCACCCAAAATAGGAAAATCAGAAACCAACGGAACAATTAGGAAATATGGATGGATCTTGATTTCATTAAAACTTTACAACATACTCATCTCCACTTTGGTTCCTCCACCAAACAGGATCTCTCCACATGTGACCACAGCGCAGTAGTAAGTCCCAGCATCTGAGGAGTTGTGTATAGTTTTGGACAGACTGTAGACGCAGCTCTTCTCCTCTTGTTCATCTCTCCTGCTGCTCTGAGTGTAAATGAAGCTGGGATGGGAGCGTCCTGATCCGGCTCTGAACCAGTGCACCCTGTGTTCACCTGGACACTGGACCAGGTTTTCTTTGTTCGTGGAGAGAAGTGAACACTGGAGAGTCGTCGAGTTTCCCGGCTGGACTGACGCAGTCTCCGGACTTTGTTTGACATAGATGTGTTTCTGCTGATTTTTATGATCTGTGTGAATCACAAGATGAAAAGGAAAATGAAAAACTTCAATTTAGTACATCGTAGCAAACAAAGACTCTAAATGAACTTACTTTACCTTTCAAAGCCAAAATTGTGCCATTAACAAAAGTAGGCACATATGGCTCTCCTGCTTGACAGAAGTATGTTGCTTCATCCTCTTTTCTTATATTTCTTATGGTAAGAGTATACAGATCATCCACTTTCCTGACTGTGAATCTCGGGTCGTCAAATTGTGCTTGAAGCTTTATATCTGCAGAAGCTCCTTTAGCAAGTGTTTGGACCATGTATCCAAATTTCAGCTTGTACCAGAAAAACAACCAGGCTTCTGTCCCAGAAACAGAACATGTCAGATTGATGTTATCACCGAGGTTAGCCACAATCAAAGGGATCTGCTGAGGAACCTCTGCAGTCTGATGTAGAGCTAAAGAACAGAGAAACAGTGAGAGTTACACGACAGGACAAAAACAAACACTTCAAAAAACAACAAATAATTATCACAGGCTCATGTGTTTTTACCATAATTCCCCCACATCAGTGGCTAGAAACTATATTTACATACTTACATAATGTGGTTAGGAGAATCAGAGCAGACAGTTCCTTGATCATTGTTGTATATTGGCCTGTGTTTGTGTAACTGGTGTCGTCCCACTCAAATGGAAGATTTAGTCACAGATTGGCTGATATAGTAAATCCACTTCCTGTAAAAAGCATGTTCTTCTCTTCCACTGAGATATTAGCCAATGACACTTTCTCTCTCTCTAATGTGTGTGTGTGTGTGTGTGTGTGTGTGTACATGTGTGTGTATATATACACACATTGTAATGAACAACACATGGTGATACATTAAAGAGCATTTTTACTTTGTGCTTTATGCTTCTCAACCCATCATAGCCTGAAATACAGTATTTCAAAATTGTTTTAAAAAACATTTTTGCAGAAATCATAATTACAATTAATTTTCCATCAAATAATATTTAGTAGACAGAGTGGGCCTTTGCCACAGTAGTGGAGTAGAGAAAAATCTATTTATCTATTTCCCATTCACTAACATAAGGGCATTAATGGCCTATGCTTCAACCGGCCACCAGGAGGTGATCAAGGTGTTTCGGCCTCTTCTTGATGTCAGTCAATGGTTTTACATCAGTCTAGACTCACAGAGCTTCACTGTTAACAAACAATCTTCCTGTCACACTGAAGACGTCTGGGGACAACTCAGATGTCAGGTCATATGTTAGACAACATAAGTTAAATGTTGAGATTGAAATGAAATAGAATGAACTGTGAGACTCCTTCCTCCTCACACCTAAAAGATCATTATGTAGCCAACGTTTTTTGCTTTGATGATAGAAGCACAACGTATACATGTCTGTTGCTAGGCCTCACCACTTAAAAGCAGATATGTCATCTCATCTCAGCACTAAGACATAAGTAGGACACTAAACAGTACATGTACAGCTGGCCTGGACTATCACATTTGATTCTGGCTATTTCTGAAAATACAAATTTCAAAAAGCACTAATGTAAGAATTGTTTTATACCTTGTATTACTGTATATATATATGCATATTTATTTCATTCTTATTTATTCAATGTATTAACTCTTCTATGTATCAACTCTTTATTGTACCCTCGGCACCATTGAAAATGAGGGTCTTATCCCTCAATGTGTTTTCGGAGGTCTAAATAAAATATTCAATCAATCAAGATGATGATGATCAAATAATCTGTACCAATGAATTGGGTAAAGAAAAGCCAACTTTACAATGGAAGTAAGATCAAAGATGTTTATCATCTTTTATGCAGCAGAGACAGTGAGGTATCTCCAACCATCTCTTTAAGTGTCATGGGATTGGTTCATCCTTTGAGTTGCAGCCTCCCATCGGAAATCCGATTGGATTCTTTCGATGTCAAAACGTTATGTTGTTGAAACGGAGACAAGGTAAGGTTACATTGATTGGGGAGCGGGGGGTTTAGAACTTCACAGCCTATGCCATATGGACTGTTCCCTGAGAGTCCGATCCTCTGGGACACACCTCACGGCTTTCAACCAGGCCGATACTGCCTTTAAATCAACAGAGAAAAGCATTGTTTCAGCACTACTGCACAGTTAAGTCTTCAGCACAGAGAGTAGCAATGAAATAAATGAGCCCTGTGAGGCTTATTATACATAATGACATAATGTAACATTTTGAACACATAAAAGTACGTGCTTTATGAATTTTATTTCCTACTTCTCGTTAAACCAACAAAAGTCTTGTCAATTGTTTTTATCATAGCACTGTGGTATTTGCACATCAGTGCCTGTGAAACAACAAAGTGTGCTGCAGTAGCTGAGCTGTGATGTAGGCTGTGGTTGGCTACTGCTCTGCTCCGACAGACCACCGAGCAGGTTTACTCAGAATTGGTCATCGCATGCATCAACAGGATACGTAACTAGGTACAAGAAGCCTCTAAATTTAGCAACACCGGTCTGTTTTGAGGTCTGCTCCCCCGGATGTGTGCTTGTAAGGAATAGTCACTTAAAACCAACTTCTTGGTAGAAGCGTTTGTATTCCGACAATCGGCTATTATAAAAATATCAGCTGAAGGCAAGTCGGTACAAAGATTCACACCTCACACAACCACAATTTTCCATTTAGCATTGTTTATCACGACATGCATGTGTGTGTGAAAGGGAAAGTATGAGAGGCCCCTTCACAGATAGTTAATACTTGGTCTCACACACACACACACACACACACACACACAGACACACACACACACACTACTATACTCTCTCACATGTGCCATCATTCTCTCTCCCACACACTTCCAAGAGAGATAATTCATAATTGCTCTTACACTTAATATCATAACCTCAGACGTGCACCACTATACTCTGACACAAACATTAGTATACCCGCTTACATGCACAATCATGATCTCTCTTATTCACGATCATACACACAACACTGAATTCTCTTGCACAGAGATATTATATATATTTGAAACAGAATAATGGCACATGTAGGATAAATAAGTAGAACATGAGAATGCAAATAACCATGTGTGAGGAACAAGATGACAGTGAATATAACACAGAATGATATATATGAATGAGTACATTAGTATGTGTGAGACCCCCCCAACATTAACCTAAATATAATTTCTAAATTTGTGTCTGAATCCGGCCTGAACTATTGTGTCCAGATGGGTCCTGAGGGGCTCAGGTACGGTGTCCATACCAATACATACAGATTTACATTCATTTACTAAATTGGGAAATAATGTAAAATAATAATTAAATGTATAAATAATTTCAGGATAATTTAAGAAACAAACCAATTTGATTTCCGATGGGAGGCTGCAGCACAAAGGATGAACCAATCCCACGACACTTAAAGAGATGGTTGGAGATACCTCACTGTCCCTTTAGGACAATTTAAAATTGCAGAGAGAAATTAGAGTAAACACTTTGATCATACTTTTTTACCCAATTCATTATTACAGATTATTTGATCTTCATCATTTTACCTCAGCGGTTATTGAAATTTGCATTTTCAGAGAAAAGCCTGAATGAAATGTGATAGTCCAGGCCAGCTGTACATCTACTGTTTAGTGTCCTACTTATGTCTTAGTGCCGAGATGAGAAGACACATCTGCTTTTAAGTGGTAAGGCCCAGCAACAGACATGTACACGTTGTGCTTTTATCATCAAAGCACAACGTTGGCTACATAATGATCTTTATAGGTGTGAGGAGGAAGGAGTCTCACAGTTCATTCTATTTCATTTCAATCTCAACATTAAGTCTTGACTTTCTGTCCTGTGTGAAGAACATTTCAGTTTAGACAACATATGACCTGATATCTGAGTTGTCCCCAGACGTCTTTAGTGTGACAGGAAGATTGTTTGTTAACATTGAAGCTCTGTGAGTCTAGACTTATGTAAAACCTTTGACTGACATCAAGAAGAGGCCGAAACATCTTGTGATGGTGAGTAGATTTCAAACAGCGTAATCTGAGCAGTTGTGGTGGCCTGGTTCTTAAACTGTCCGTCAACACTTCTCACCTCAGAGAGGCCCCTGCTTGGGAACTTGACTCTTCTTCAGCAAAGGAGTCTGATCGTAAATGCTACAGCACAAATCTTACGCGAGGAAAACACATCAAATGTTTTTCATGGACATGGTTGAAATCTAATGAATTCTTTTTTTTTGTAATTTAGAGAAGTTTCATATCACTGCACAGTTTACAGGAACGTGGCAGAGATTTACATTCTTCTCTTTGAACGGCTGAATGTTGTTTTAACTGTCGATGAATCCTGTTTCACCGACTGAAGACTTTCTGAATTACCAGAGAGAGATTTTGCAACATGTCATTGGACAAATGACACAAGATAAACCCTAAAAGCCCTTAATTACCCCTTACCCTAACCCTTACCCAGCAGTGGTGGAAAAATTATCATATTATAATATTTTATTAGTGCATCAAATGTATGGAAGCAAAATTTTATGAGAAAATAGAAATCACAAAAAGATGTGGTAGAAAATAGATATAAAGGTATAAAAACAGGGTTATCAAATAACATGAAATAAGGCTGATACAAGAACTCTATCTCAAAGACATTATTAAGTAGCATTTAACCTAAGCAGCTCGACACGCGTGAGCCCTGGAAAGAATCGTTTAAACATTATTGTAAAATGAAATTAATATGTTACTGTAAATGTGTTGAGTTTAATTTTGCACGAATATATATTTAGAAATGAATGTTATGCATTAACAGTTACATGTTATAATTGTTGATAATATAAAATGAATAATATAAATCTTTATCATAAACTGTCTATCTACAGTTTGATAAAGTTATTTCTAAAATTAATTCAAATCATGACCATGTGCTTTGCAACACAAACGAATGATGAAAAAAAACATTCACTTTAAATATGTTTTTTATAAAGTATTATTGTATATTTATATATGATAGTATATATAATCATTTATATAATTCAGTGTTAGAGTCATGTTTAAGTTGTTGAAACATACATATGTGTGGGTATTTATATACATATATGTATACACACACACACACACACACACACACACACACACACACACACACACACACACACACACACATTAGAGAGGGAGAAAGTGTCATTGGCTAAACTCTCAGTGGAAAAGAACATACATTTTACAGGAAGTGGATTTACTATATCAGCCAATCTGTGACTAAATCTTCCATTTGAGTGGGACGACACCAGTTACGCAAACACAGGCCAATATACAACAATGATCAAGGAACTGTCTGCTCTGATTCTCCTAACCACATTATGTAAGTATGTAAATATAGTTTCTAGCCACTGATGTGGTGGAAATATGGTAAAAACACATGAGCCTGTGATAATTATTTGTTGTTTTTTGAAGTGTTTGTTTTTGTCCTGTCGTGTAACTCTCACTGTTTCTCTGTTCTTTAGCTCTACATCAGACTGCAGAGGTTCCTCAGCAGATCCCTTTGATTGTGGCTAACCTCGGTGATAACATCAATCTGACATGTTCTGTTTCTGGGACAGAAGCCTGGTTGTTTTTCTGGTACAAGCTGAAATTTGGATACATGGTCCAAACACTTGCTAAAGGAGCTTCTGCAGATATAAAGCTTCAAGGACAATTTGACGACCCGAGATTCACAGTCAGGAAAGATGATGATCTGTATACTCTTACCATAAGAAATATAAGCAAAGACGATGAAGCAACATACTTCTGTCAAGCAGGAGAGCCATATATAATTACTTTGGTTAATGGCACAATTTTGGCTGTGAAAGGTAAAGTAAGTTCATTTAGAGTCTTTGTTTGCTACGATGCACTAAATTGAAGTTTTTTCATTTTCGTTTTCATCTTGTGATTCACACAGATCACAAAAATCAGCAGAAACACATCTATGTCAAACAAAGTCCGGAGACCGCGTCAGTCCAGCCGGGAAACTCGACGACTCTCCAGTGTTCACTTCTCTCCACGAACAAAGAAAACCTGGTCCAGTGTCCAGGTGAACACAGGGTGCACTGGTTCAGAGCCGGATCAGGACGCTCCCATCCCAGCTTCATTTACACTCAGAGCAGCAGGAGAGATGAACAAGAGGAGAAGAGCTGCGTCTACAGTCTGTCCAAAACTATACACAACTCCTCAGATGCTGGGACTTACTACTGCGCTGTGGTCACATGTGGAGAGATCCTGTTTGGTGGAGGAACCAAAGTGGAGATGAGTATGTTGTTAGGGTTAGGTTGTAAGTTTTAATGAAATCAAGATCCATCCATATTTCCTAATTGTTCTGTTAGTTTCTGAGCACTGTGTTGATGATAGAAAAGAGAAAGTTCTTCTTCTCCGTACGGCTACAGGAACTTTCCTTGATGATTCATACACTTGCTTTGACTGCTCAGTGTTTGGATCTATTGGTATTATTAGTTTACACAGTTTACAGGCTCAGTGAGGATCATAATGGAATCAATCCTATTTTGGGTGGAATTTGGCTTCACTTTGCTTCACCTAACTTCTCTGTTTGTTATTTGCTTGTGTTTGTGTGTGTGTGTGTGTGTGTGTGTGTGTGTGCGTTTTTCTCTCAATTTCCTCAGGTACTATTTGTTTCGTTGAGGCCCTAATTGAATTTAATAATTATTATAAAAAAATTACTATTATTTGGACCAAAAGTAGCAGAACCAGGCTCTGCGTGGTCGGCCATCTACCTCGATCGACTGGCGAGAAAAATATCAGACTGGTTTTTGTAATGAAAATAGTGTGTTATCAAGGTTTATCAATCATAGCTGCACCAGTCAGTAGTAAAATTAACAACACTGCAGTTCTAGAGAAGCAGAACGAGAGAGCGATAGAAAGAGTGAACTCAGTGAAATGAAGTGTCTCTGGGATTCTGTCTCATTCCAGGACAAGAACAACTTCCATGGGTCATTGTGCTTGGGACACTGACGCTCTGCTGCATCATTGTGATTGTTGCTCTAATTCTCTTCAGAAAGAAAAAGACTGTTTGCGAACATTGCAAAGGTAGGTTCATTATGTGCACATGGATTGTTAAGTAAGCCGGGGCCATTATTGTTCTTTTAATGCCAGTTTCTGTAACAGGTTGCAATGTAATAATTAAGATGTAATTTCATGGTTTTAACATGAATAGCTTCACGTTTACGCGGGGAAGGAGTTGCAAGCCGCCATCTGTGAGTGACTAGCGTTCGAATGCACAAAAAGATTTTAAAAATGCATTTACTGACTGAGGCAACTGACACAAAGGCAACTGACACAGAGGCTCGGACACTGACGAGTACATTCGTTTTTGTTTGGTCCATGTCATAACCGCAAACAAGGAGGAGCTGTATACGTCCTATACCGCAGCCAGCCACCAGGGGGGCGATTGGGTCTGAGATGCTAATGCCAGAGCGACATCTACTGGCATTAACATTGTATAACATGTAAAATGAGTTGTCGAGACACTTCATTATTATCTTGCCTTCATAAACAGGAGCAGCGACGGCCTCCCATCCTGATGGATCAGCTGAGGATCAACCAAATGATGCGGTAAATAAAATCTAAATATTGAATGCATGTTGAGACAAAATGGTTAACAGCGGATGTGGAAAGGAAATGTCTTTAACCACGGTCGGCATTGAAATGATTTTGGTTAAGGTTTGTGATATGATCTTGATTAAATGTAAATATTTAAGGACTTCCTCTGTGTCAAACCAGACCACATCCTGACCCAAACCCTAGCTAAGTGTTGTAAGAGCCTATAGGAAAAACAATATGTAAGCTGTAGTCATTACAAGTTAATAACATAGAAATAAAGAATAAAGTAAATTCCCCAAGTTTCCTTATTAAATTACCCCAAGTTAAACATCCACTGATTTATGTTTCCTTCAAAGCTTCTTCGACTGTCTATGAACATCATTCTGTAAGAACAGTGTTTCCTGACCCATGTGAACTGAAATAAATAACAGTAACAAACCTTCCAGGGCAATATGGAATTTACATCTGCTTTTTTGAAACCGAGCAGAAAAGTTGAGATCAGAATCAAACTTCATTACTTTGCTTTCTTAGAACGGTCTCCAATGGTGGAAAGAGACCCCAGCTCAAAGTCTTAATAACTTCTATTACCGTCACTTCTGATTTTAATGAAGTTTGCATGCTGAATAAGAAGGAGAGCGAACCTCTTCTTGGAAACTGACCATCAGGACCACCACCACTATCTACTGTTTAGCACCTATTTGGATCTATAGTTCTCTGGATCTGCTAGAGGGTGGCTGAGTTCCTAGTGGCCCTATTCTGTGTTTCCAGCCTCTCTCTTGATCCTTTGTACCAGGCTGGACACCATATATTATAACATGTAAAACGATTACTTGGTTGTTGTATTACAGGTCTTATTTATAACTTTGAATCATATTGTTTGCAGGATGGTGACGCAGCGGCGATGAACTACGCTGCACTTGGTTTCAACTCAAGAAAAGCTACAAGATGGAATAACAGGAATTCACCAGAGGACTGTACTTACTCAAGCATCAGAAAATCTGTCAGACAATAATGTTGATGCAGCTCATTGAGAAGATGATGATGGATTAAATCATGTATAATAACAAATGATGTGTATATGAATTGATTGATTAAATGATTTTTGAAGTCACATTTTGGTAATTGAATAGTTTAGTTAACGTTGGTGAGAGCACATATCTTAATAATATCCCTTGTCTAATTTATTGTGTGTCATTTCTCAAAATCCAGATGAAATATGAATAATTTATGGAACTTTTATTTTCATTAAAGAGAAAATTAATATTCTATGCTCTTTATATTATATTAAATGCAAATAAATTAACCAGTTGATGAATAATCCAATAAAGTTTGATGCTTGGAGGGACCAGAGTTGGTCTCTGTTATAGAAGTCATCTCTCAGAATCAATACTCTGACGCCTCAGTGTAACTTTGACTCATTTTAATCGTTCTCAATTTGATCTGCTGAGCTCAACATGACGAAGAGAACATCACTGGAATATTCTATGAGTCATGACCAACAGCACACACATGTGCTTTATGTGCCAACATGCAATTCTTATGTTGAACAGGCGTAATGTTTACCATGTTAAGAATTTTTTTTTTTCGTGTTGACATCCCTCTAAATTTCATATTAAGAGGGATGTGGTTAGTAAACACCAACAACAACTGATGTGTCTTTCTTTTATTTATGTGTATTGATGACAGTGTGTGTGTCAACATATCAGCAGGTTTAGTCAGTAATATTAAATATAGAAAAAGAAAAGTGAAATAGTATGATTACCTTCTGGGTTGTTATTTTAATAGATGTGCTTTGGTCATTTATGTCTTGTCTATCAAGAAGGAAGCAACACATCTACACACGCACCACTTCCTGTCACTGCGTTATTCACAGATGTGAGTCACGGCAGAAGTTGACAGAATAAAAAATACATATAAATATATTGTAAATAATAATAAGCAATACTGTACATGTACAAAAAGACAGGGTTCACAACTTGGATGAAAAATCATGAAGTGAATGTTTACAGATATTTGATTCCAACAGCAAAGATAAACACCAGTTACCTTGTATCATGATTCACTTTCTTTTAACTCAAGGGTGAAACTAGGTGTGCGTTTCCACCAACCCAGTCTCATCAGAAAACGTTCAATGGCAACGTTGGTCCACTTGGAACGACGTTACCATCTCACAATCTGGCCGCTCAGATTGTGAGATGGTAACATTTAGTCCTCCCATTGTTTTGCATTGGCGTGTTCTCACGTCACGTGACTCTCAAGCTCCCGTCTGCGGAGAGGAAAACATGGCGGAGATTCCTTGTTTTTTCAGATAAAAATATAATTTTGTAACTTAGTTTGGGCATAAAAATACATTCTGACACCATTTCTAGCAAGAAATGTGCTCTTTGCTTCCACAGTCTTCAGCCAGTTCGTGCTTATGATAAATATTTTAATAGTTATCACGCATGTTTTTATCGTTGCTATGATGGTTGCCATGCCACCACGGCGCAGCGTGGTGTTTAAATCACCGTCCCTGCGTGGTGTCCTTCAGTGATCGTGAATGTTATTCATGTTATATAATAGTAATATTTGAGGCTAGATTACATCTCTAATGAGAAGGAACCTGCGAGTCTGTTCATACCGAGGCCGGCCCGACCGCGCGAGCGGACCGAGTGCGCGAGCGGACATGACGTGTGGCTGTCGTAAAAACCCTATTTGTAAACAACCAGTCCTTTAACTCAGCGCTGCGTCATAAACACGGAGCGCTTGGAAGACCACGATGTCATCTTCCTTCTGTCAGGTAAGTAGTTTATTGTTTTTAAAGATCGTTACGATCTAGGTTTACAGTCCGAGTGCGGAGAGAGTCCGTCAATCCACACTATGGACGCTGTTCATCAGCTAATACGCCATTGTTAGCCACATGCTTCAGCCCACGGTAGCCTGTGCTACCTGGGAGGTGAATACATGGTTGTTGAAACCAGTTCAAGACGCTTAGCTCATCATTGAGGGACGCTACAATATAAATATAAACATGAATTTGATTTATGAATGCTTTAGATTAATATGGAGTGTATTTGTCTACCATTACTCCACAATATCAGATCAATTTGGTTTAATGTATAGTATGCAATATGACAATGTTTTCATGTTATGGAGTTGCGATTCATTTTATAAAACAATTGCTATGTTCTGTTTTTTAATCAAGGAGGATCAAAGTGAAGCTACAGGAGTTTCATTAACGTCAACAACTTGGACCAAACAGTTTGTTTTGCTTGATGAAGAGCAGGAAGGGCAGCCTGGAGAGAAAGAGTAGCCGGGTTGAGCCCACTACCATCATCCACGTACCACGAGGAAGATGAGGGAGAGAAATGATCCTACCATTAAAGAGGTACTTTTAAGTTATATACCAGAAAAACCATTTTATATAATTTACCAAATATACATTTTTATTAAATCCCCAAAGTACGCTTGCTGAAATACAAGTTAATATCACACTGAAAGAATTTTGATCAATCATGCTTCCCTGCTGTGATTGTTTAACTAGGAAAACAACTTTTTCCACAGGAAGGCAAGTAAATTTAAGGAATACATGTGCAAAGTTTTCCTCTGTTATGTATAATGATGACCCCCATCAAACATAATGTTAGCAATATTTACACCTTTTAATTTATACTGATTATTTCTGTCTACATGTGTGAATTTGCCTTCATTAGTTTCAGAAAAGAGCGATGATGTATCGATCAGTGGGCGGCAGCACGAGACTCCGCAAACTAGTCTGTAAGCAAAGGAGACGAAGGCATCGAGGTTGCGGCCTGCCATCATTGTTATTTTGCTTAAGGGACTGAATATGTTTCATGCAGAAATATTAGCATTTCCCTTATATCTACCAAAACTGCTTGTTTCACAGACTGCAGTTTTGTTTTGATCCGATGTGGTGTGCAAATACAACCGTATCTGCAATGGGTTGTGGGGCATTAACATTTGTAACTCTAATTTTGTTTTGACAGACTGTGAAAAGAACGTTGAGAACATCACCACTCTACAGGAAGACACAGTCCAGTAATGGGTGTCAGAAGTTCAGTAGTGAACGACAGGTACTGTGGGAAAATGTGTGTCATTGTTGTACAATGTCCTTTGACTCTGTTTAAACAAGGTCAACACAAAAAGGTTTGATTGTAAACTGATATCGGTACGAATTCATGTTATTCTCCTCTTCACAAGAAACAAACAATCCAAATTACCTGCAGAAAGCCCTTGATGGACGCTTCAGCTGCATCGTCAGACTGGTGAGACAGCAAGATGCCAACTTTAATGCCAATTTATTTGTGTAACATTCTGTGACCAAATGTATAGATAACTTTTTGTGGATTGTAAAAATAGATAACCCATTTATTACAAAAAAACTACACTAGAATTACCGCACTGCGTTGTATGACTCCGCTAACCAGTGCAGTGTCCGTCTACATATTTCTACATATTTTCTCTCGTATAAATGACACACCATTGAACGTTTTCTGATGAGACTGGGTTGTTTGAAACATAGTAAGATAAAGCAATCTTCAGATTAAAAGAAGCAGACAAACCTTCACTCTTAAACTCAATGGGCTGACAGCGCTCGGACGTCGTAGTCAGGTCACACTGGTGTTGTGCAATAGTAGGAGTAGAATTGACGTTGGCTAATTATTAATAATCATGAAATATGATTATTAAAATAACAATTATTTCTTAAAAATAATCAAAAATGATAAAGCTATTAATTAAGAAATGTAACACATTTAATTAGAAATGATACGGTTATCCATTAATAATAGTTAAAATAATTAATGAAAACAATAAAATTATCAATTAAGAATAATACAAATCTGTAATCATTGCTTATTGTCGCGGGGCACCACCCTGGTTACAGGGACCAACGAGTCAAACTATAGTTATCAGTCTCATAATGATAAATGTCAAATCAATAATCTCAATATTTAATATTAATAATTATTTAATTAACAGTGAAGGCTTCTAAGTTCGTGCACAGGCAATCATAATCCAGCTGCAATCACATACATATGCACAAATAATCACAGACTACAGATACTTTAATTACAAAAGCATTTATTAAAAAGGGGAAATAAAGTTATAATGTTATTCAATGATTCATCATTTTAACAAGCTCCGATATTTCAAAGATAAACACAGCAGCAGCACTTATCACAATTCAGAAAATACATGTAAAACCGGCGGTCTACCTATGTATGTCTGTCTCGGTGTGTGTGTGTGTGTCTGTGTCAAAGTGTCTCTCTGTGTGTGTGTCTATGTGTATGCATGTGAAATAAAGTTAGTGTTATTTAATGATTCATCATTTTAACAAACTCCCATATTTCAAAGATAACAACAGCAGCCGCTTATCACAACTTAGAAAAACACATGTATTCATCTATGTGTATCTGTGTGTGTGTATCTGTCTGTGTCTATCAATGTGTCTCTGTGTCTGTGTGGGTGTGTCTGTGTGGGTGTGTGTGTGTGTGTGTGTGGGTGTGTGAGAGAGCGAGAGAGAGAGAGAAAAAGAAGGGGGCGGGGCGATGATGCAGTCACGTGGTGATGTCACATCTAAGATGGCGGCCGATCATGATTCGTGGAATCAAGGCCTAAAAACTCTCAAAATGGCGGATTGACTACAAAACAAGATGGCGGAGCCGTTATGAATTTAGAGCCAGAATGGGAGGAGAGGGAGAGAGGAGGCGTGGCAATAATAGATTCAAAATGGTGGTTTAACTTGCGTTATTCAAAATGGAGTCTATGTTAATGACACCATGTGGCCGGAGCTCACACTGGTGGTCGTCACATGAATTACACCAAGGGATTTTCAGACAAAGAGAATTCTTTGTCTCTGCTTTGGCGTTGGGCCGCATGGCTTCCAGATGTGTCCAGCCTCTCTGAATATAGATTTAACTATGTTACATGAACTGTATTCTAAATACAGATCGGATGTGTGTATAGGTCGGTTTAGAAGGAGAGAGAGAGAGAGAGAGAGAGAGCATACAAGGAGAGAGCAAAGCTCTTAAAAGCACCGTCAGAGACAAGTTACATTTACTTTACCACTCAGCACCCAAGTGGCGTTGTGTGCTGAGGTTTGACCGGTAAAGTCTCTTTAAAGTTGTTCAAACGGTCACAATGAGCTGGAGACGCTGCTCACGGCGCTTAAAAACTGTGGCACAAGGCCGTAACCGGAAACCGGAAGTGGCGAGTCGCCGCTAAACATTAGAGACTCGGCGGTCTCATACAAAACAAATACGTTCAAGTATTAAAACAATACGCTACGTATTAGATTAACATCTGCCCAGACAATAAAGCCTCTTACTGTACCACCCTCGCGGTGTGCGTGCGCGTCGGGCCAGTGAATCACGTGGTCTCTCAAGCGGTCTTCGGCCGCTGGACCGGACAAGCAGCGGATTTTCTCGTGCTGCCTCGACGGGATGAACGTCGTCCTTCTTCAGGGATGTGGAGCTCGTGCTCCTCAGCGGAATGAATCTCGAGCTTCTGCAGGGGACGGCTGTGGAAGCCGTTTGTAGATCGTTGGGAAAAGAAAACTAAAGTCCGTGGGGAAAGTGAAACAGTCTGAGATTGTTCCGCGTGCAATTTCCTGTTTGGTCTTTTCAAGTTAAAAGAGCAAAAGTCCTTTTGAAAATAAAAACGTCGACTGAGATAAAAGAAATAAAAGAAAATGGAAATGAAACAAACGTCTGTAATTATTGCCTCCTTTAGCAACTGAAATCATCTAGCTAGACCGGGAACGGTCTATTGACGTCTTCAGAGAGCAGGAAATGGCTGATAAACTAAAAGTTAAAGTTGCCCCCTTTAGCAACTAAATCAGCTGGGAGGCCCCGAAGGGGGCCTGGTGTTGTCTTCAGAGCAGGGTAAAATGGCAGCAATGTTTGATGTCTCAGTGGTTTTGTTCTACCTGAGAGGTCCTCCTCCTTGAGGAGTTGGTCATAGGATGATGCTGGCTTTAAGCCAATTGAGTGTCAGAGCTGGATCTGAGTGGGCGGGGCTTGGAACTGAGCAGGGGTTTCTGGGAAAACCCCAGGACATTTTTCCACCACCAGGGGGAGATTCTTGAGCCTGCAGGAGGATGTTTTCCCGCCCAAAGTTTAACAACCCTTTGTTCCTCTCGGCTCCAGTGTCTGGGGGCCCCCCGCTGGCCTCTGGCCCAACACTGGTAAACAACACCTGTAACATTCACCTGGTTCTGGTGTTTTGCTTGTGGAGCTCCGACCATCAATCTGGAGGAAGAAACCTCAGGTTGTGAAGACACACACACACAGAACTCTATATCCTTTAGTTGAATAACGTACATATTGTCACTCACAGGTTCTTTCTGGCAGGCCTCAGCTGCTGGTGAAACGCAATGGAAAATCCAAACAGGCTTCCCGGATCTCCGCTTCTCTGCAGCACGTTGTGAGTGTCCAGGTTGAAAGCTGCCACATGAAGGGTCTGGAGGTGCCAAACGCTGCACACATACAACATGTGCCAGTGTTGGTCCATGATTCAAATGTGTAATCTGCCGTTTTCTCACACCATGCCCCGGCTTCCTGAGAGCACAGAGGGAGTGTTTGAAAGGGAATGGCCCTAACAGGTGCTAACTGGTTACCTGTTCGGGCAGACAAACAGAGGGTGTGGTGCTGAGACATTTATCTTGGCATAAACAAAGCCGGACTGTTCAGCTTTTATGAGCTGATAACTAGTTAATATTAACCGAGTCCTACTCTGATTAAAGTTAATTGTGAGACACATCCTCTGAGCAACCCTTCTTCCACTACGGTACTCGATCATGGCAGATTATTTAGAAAATGTGTTTATAGGTCATGTTGCCTTTAATGGAAGCTGTAAAAAAATACGTGTCTGACATTCTCTCCAGAGATTTGCTGAGCACTCATGTTGACCTCTTGTTGAGTCACACTCTGCTATTCATTCACTGAGCAACGGTTAACTCATCATTCAGAAGTTTGTCACCTGCCCCCTGTCAGGAAGTGACGGTTTATCGTTAAAAGTTTGTTTAGGAGACAAATCTAGGTCTAAACTTTATCAGTCTAATCTGTAAATCACAATGTTTCACTTTGTTTTACAACGTTAAATAACGAACTAGAACCAAATTTATCAGAAATATTCTAAACATATATCAGTAAGATATATAGAATGACCTAAAGTGGCAAAACCTGTTTCAGAATTATTTTTTCCAACACTTTACTTTACGTGAAATGTCTCATCTATTAAGTTGGAGGAGGCGGGATGCAAACTTCTTTTTACAGCCAGTGGAGTGGGCCTTTGATCTACAGGTTTCAGGCTAATATAACCAGCTAATCTGAAACAGTGACCATTTAACAGACAAATATCTTGTAGTCTGAGCCCAGCAAAAGGAAAAGCCTACCACCAGGAGGCGCCAGAGTGTTTGTCGCCACATGGTATGGTGTTTCAACAGATGTGTATGAGAGATACTTAACACTTGGTCTCACACAGACCAGAATACTCTGTCAGAAGCACTGTTATAGTGTCTTACATGTACTATCATACTCTCTTGTCATAATAAGTATCATAATCAAAGAAAGATTATGATTGTGCATGTAAGAGAGTATATTCGTGTTAGTGTCAGAGTATAGTGGTGCATGTCTGAGATAATGATATTAAGTGTTATAGCAAATATGAATCATCTCTCTTGGAAGTGTGTGTGAGAGAAGATGATGGTACATGTGAGAGAGTATAGTTGTGTGTGTGTGTGTGTGAGCAAGTACACGTGGGGCCTCTCATAGGGAAATTATGATGGTCTTCACAAGTGACTCTCTCTCTCTCTCTCTCTCTCTCTCTCTCTCTCTCTCTCTCTCTCTCTCTCTCTCTCTCATGCAGAAAGGTTTCCTCACTCAGAGAGAGAGTGTAATTTTTCTGGCCCATATAATAGAACAGATTTTATTCACCCACTTGTTTCTGACAGAGAACCACATAGTTAGCTACTCCCCAACAGTATAATTCAGAAAAAAATAAGAAACATATTTTAAAACTCAACATCTCTATCTCTTACTGATCTGTGTACATTAAATATAATTTCCTGTTAATTTAAGCATAATAGCACAGGCCTTTGTCAGATGGTGTATTATGCAGTTTTTTTCAACTTTGGATAGCTCTCTCTTTTTTCAAGTTATTAATAAATCAGTTATTAATAAATCAATGTATTCACCTCAAATGAGTCTGCATAGAGGGTTAGATTTTTTAAATTTTTTTGTTAGCATAAGCACTTGAATTATTTTAATTATATAGTTGATGCTGATGAAGTCTTAATACGCTACACATTGTTTTCATTTGTATTGTATTTATGATATGGAGCAATCTATAATTATAATGCAGCCCAGATGACCTAATTCTAACTTCTATTTTTTAACTGAACATCCGTGTTTTTTAAATATCTGTTGCTACTTCGCTCCCTAACAAGTTGCAACATGTAAACGTGAAACTAGTTAGTGGCTGAAAGCTGCGTATTCCTCTCTGCTGTTCTAGATAACCTGAGGAGGCCTGAATACATTTCTTGATGTTTGCTATGCCACATATGCAACGCTGAGAGGAAACCTGACTAAGAGAATCGAGAGATATGGAGAGTTCACAGATAAACATATGAGAGAGAGCGTTGTGTATTTGATCTTCATCATCAGTTATTTTTCTCAGATAACAGTTTATTTTACATTTCATTTTCACTCAAAGCTAATCATAGTCTTACCAGGCTTTTTCACCTGTATGAGACTAATCTGTTTGTTTCACCGCACAACTTTGCCGAATGCAGATGGGCACACTCACACAAACCGAGAAGGGGGAGGAGTTTCAGTGTTTTTTGACTGACGTGCTTTGTATTTTTCCACTACTGCAGACAGCTGTATGGCAAACAATTAATACAAAATTAGCATTTGGTATTTCGTATACAATTGACATGTTATGTACAAATGCATTTAAAACATGTGCAGCTTTTCATAAAATGCCAGAGGACAGATACTCAAACACAGAAACTCCTCCATCGGTCTCTGTTCAGGTTCACGTCTGCCATTACAACAAGTAAAACCACAGACTGCAGCTACACTGAGAGAAGGCTGGGCCGTGTGTCTGCCCTGAGACCAACCACTGAGGCTGTTGACTCACTACACACCCGACCAGGGGCTTCAAACTGAAATGTAGTGAGGGAAGAGCGACACGCAACTTCAGCAGGCGGATTTTAGTGGAACAAGCTGAAAGTGTTTGTGTGTGTGTGTGTGTGTGTGTGTATGTGTGTATGTGTGTGTGTGTGTGTGTGTGTGTGTGTTCAAATATATGTGTATTTTCATTTGTTTCCCCTCATCGTGGAGATCCTATTATCATCTGTGCATTTTAATGATAATTGACATTCAGAGTTACAGGTTATTGATAAAGCCTTGAAATTGAGCTTGAAAAATTTGAAAAACATTTTTCAATTTCAAATATGAAATTTTCTAATAATTTCAGCCACAACTTCATTAGTGCATCTCATCTGATCCTGGAACAGGCAGGCTGAGGCGCCATGGATTTATAAAAACATTTAGTTGTATATATGTTACGACCGCCTTGTAATTTTTTTTTACATATTTTGAATACAGCAAAAAAAGTCTGAAATATATAGAATTAGGGGAAGATATTCTGTTGGTTTGAGTTTTTGACAAAGTACCATTTTGATTCATTGCTCCCCTCTTGCGATAACAAGACCCCTTATTGACAAACACATGTATCTAAAAACAAATTCCTAAGGGACTTGTGCTTAATAAACTATTACTGTCACAATGTTTTGTTGTGGTGGAGTTTTTATTGAATATTATTTCATTCAGTATTAATTTGTACCTGCTGCCACTGCATCACTGTCAGCTGATGTACACTGAAACAGAATTTAACAACTGCCGAATTACTTGTTGATAATTTGTCATAAGTTAAGTTAAGATCAAAGCATAAATTTGGCAAGTGTGTGATTATCAACTATTCCTGTAAGTTGATGTGATATTAAAAATCATACCAATAAAACACTGGTTTTCCACTGGAGGTTTTAATAACAGATATAAAAGCAGAACGAGCTCAGCTTCTTGAGACTGAGCGTGAGAAAGGACTGTTCGTATTCACACCTTTATTTGAAACCCTCGCCACAGCAATGCTTAAGTTTCCATTTGGTCTTTGGTGCTGACTGTGCACATGTGTTTCTGTGTATCCTGTAGTAGTTTTAACCCCATAACTTGAAAATGTATAATTATTACTTAGACATGATTTACAGGTAGTTCCAGTTGTACCATGAACTTTCACTCTTTGGTCTTTTTTTATGTTGTACAGTTTGTTGTGTTTTGTAAACTTGGTGTGAATGTGTTTCTGAGATACTGTGGCAGTGGAGCTCTGCTTCCTGCTCACAGCAGCCTGTAGAGAATACAGACGATGGACGGTGTGACCACAACCACCTCCCAGCTCAACATGCTGAGCTTGATGTGCTGTGTGGGGGGGTCATCACTGCCTCGTCCAGCATTTCACTGTGTCAAAGAGCTGCATACACCTTTTTGTCTTTAATTTATTAAATATAATACGTTTGGAAGATTGTATTTTTATTGATTGAGGACGCAGAATCTTACACTGTAGTTATATATTGTTCAGTGCTGTCAGAATTGATTTGGGCTTCAAAGCTTTACATTATTCCAACATTTATTCAAAGTGACCTGCACTACATCCTGCTAAACCTGTGGAGTTGAACCAGATGTTTGTAATTGTTGGAAAATGGAAGTAATTACTCTAAACTCAAAACTGGTTCATCACTTGTGCAGAAACATAACAATAGAACAGTGTTATTCCACAGGACTTCAATATGTATTTAAAATGACCTTCAGAGAAAATGGGACGAAATGGTGACGACTTTAAAGCAAAGCATCAAAGTCTTTATAAGGAAGTTGAAAAGTATGAACTGAATTAACCGACAGGAGAAAGACTAAGTTTGTTAGAGGTTATAAATGTCAGTTTCGATACATGTTCTGTTAGTTGCCCAGCCTATATTACAATGTAAGACTGTGGGGAAATATTCTTGGTTACGTCCCTTAATCACAACCGCTCTGTACATAGACGTCTTCTTTGGACAATATCCCCCCCACACACACACCACCACCAACAACTCTCAATAAAGTTGATTGAGTAGTTTTATGGTAATCCTGTTGACAAACAGCAAAGAAAACACAACATCCTTGACCAAGGTCGTCATTTTTACTGTTTGTGGAAACCAGTCTCGAATTCTGTTAAACAGTGAATTAAATGATGAGACAAACACAACAACAACTCTCAATACAGTTGATTGAGTAGTTTTATGGTGATCCTGTTGACACACAGCAAAGACAACACAAGAAGGTCGACTTTTTTACTGTTTGTGGAAACCAGTCTCGAATTCTGTTTAAACACAATATTTCAATAGTGAATTAAATGACGAGACAAACTCAAATATGTGCTGCATTTGGTCATAGTGTGTTGTTTATTTTGTTATAAGGGAAGTTCTCTCATACCTGACCACAGGTAATGTGTGGGAGGTTATTATAATGTTTACTTTACATTATGTTGTGTTTCTCTAGTGCCATCTTTAGAAAAATGAAACTTGAGGTTGCTGTTGGTTGTGTCATGTGTTTTAGATGGAAAGATATCAGATATTATTTCCTCTGTGAAAATGAGAGGCCAATCATATTGCTCTCACGTTGTTCCCTCCCACTTGATATGATTACATGAAGGAAATCTTCCTGCAGTATATAAACATCTAAATCAACGGCTGTCTGAAGAGGATTCATTAAAATGCTGATCTTATTCCAACTGCTGCTGCTGCTCGGAGCGATGGGTAAGTCAATCTCTACATTTTGTTTGGAACACACAGGATGTTTTAATTGTTGTTCTTGGGTCAATTCAGCACAGCACATTTATTAGTCTGTCATTATCATTAATCGTTCAATTTAATTAAATTTTTAGGAAGCGCATTCGATCAGATCTTTGAGACAAAGACTGCTGATGTCGGAGATGAAGTGAAGTTGATGTGCAGCCGCCGCCAGAAGACGGGTGTATACGCCAGATTATTTTGGATCCGGCTTGTTTCTCAAAAGTTGCCTGAATTCTTGGGAGGAACATATACCCATAATTACCCTCGTGTTAATAAGACTCCTCACTTTACAGTCAAACAAGAGCCTGGAAGCTTTGTTCTGTACATTAACAAAGCAGAGCCGAGTGATGCTGGAGTTTACTACTGCATGGAACAACTTAACCTTGACCTGAAATTATTGATTGGAACCTTTCTGAAAATTAAAGGTAAATAGAAAAACCCAAACATTTCACATCTTTTAAGAGAATAAATATCTTCTCAATTTACTAAAATGCATATAAGTAATTGTATTTAAATGTTTTCTTTTCATTAGAGCTTGTTTGTTTTTGTGTTTGTGTTTCCCAGGACCAGAACCTGATATAACTGCCGTCATTCAAGTCCGTCCATCTGACCCGGTCGGGTCAGGAGACTCTGTGACTCTGCAGTGTTCCTTCCTGTCCGGCTCTGACAACCACACATGTCCAAGATATGACAAGCTGTACTGGTTCAGAGCTGATGAATCTCATCCCAGTTTAGTTTATGTTCATGGCAGTAGTGGTGATGAATGCGACGGGAGCCTTGAAGCTCACTCACCCCATAGATGTGTCTTCAATTCCTGTAAGAGTTTTAGTTCCTCTGATTCTGGGACTTATTACTGCGCTGTGGTCACATGTGGAGAGATTTTATTCGGACATGGAATAAAACTGGAAACTGAAGGTAACTGTTTATATTGTTAAAACATCACATTCCTATGTTTAATTTGGAATCAATAGAATAAATTGCTATCATGTATCACAATTTGTCATATTTGCTCCTTTTGAATTTAAACATTATTTGAAATCCTAATTAACTTTGGTTATTTAATTATTGTGTTTCAGTGGTCAACATGTGGAATCTACAGAAGGCCAATACAGTTCTGTGTCTGTTAAGTGCTGCATTGGCGATAAGTCTGATTGTTGTTGTCGTCCTGTTAAAAAAGAAAACGTGTGATTGTTGCAAAGGTGATCAAATATTCTCATATTTTACTTGATCAAAAGTATTGAGCAAAAAGTAAATACAATTTTTCCTTTGTGTAAATTGACCTGCAGCATCTTTTATCTTTTATCACACAGCTGGAGTTTCTTTACAAACAGAGGCTGCAGCAGTCGTTGGTAATCCGCCAAGTCAGCAGGTAAGGTACATGATGAAAAGACAGAAGCATTAATAATGGAGCCTGACCTATTTATTGATTCATATATGATCCTGTCACCGACACATCGGTATCTGCATTTGTTGCTGGACAGTTTGTCTGTTTCAGTCCGACATGGTTCAAATGATCAAAGGATCAAAATGATCTGGTGCCGAGTTTGATCTGCAGTTTGACCTCGTTGTCGACCACTGCTGTCGTTTATCTGAGGACGTAGAAGAAGACGTGTTCAACTTGCTCCACATACTGAAGGCTCACTGCCATTAAATCTTTTTATTATTGAGCATATCACATGTCCAAGTTGCACAAAAACACTCTCTGGACATTTTACATTACACACGCCAAATGTGAAGTTGATTGGACGGACGGTTTGCAAAATATATGTGGTACATTTTTTATAAATTTAACCTCTATGTATTTGATTGTTATCGTTGTTACCAATTTACACACACACGCATTAAGGAACATTTTTACAAATATATTTTATATTATTTAATATTAGCACCAGCCCCCTAATTTCTCTCTCAGTCAGGATGGTTAGTAAAGCATTGGTTTCTTTTCATATGTTACTTTAAATACATATTGTTTTTTTCCACATTCTTCCCCAGAGACACGAGGACTCATTGGTTTATTCTACAGCAACCTTCAGCAGGAGGAAGGCTGGCAATACAACGGTCTACTCTGATGTCAGAGCTTATGTGATAGATTAACAATCCAACAGTCGACTTTCTGATTTAAAGAGCTATTATCATTCATGGCTTGAACTTTGTCAAAAGAACAGTCATTGTTTAAACATCTGATGTTTATAACAATATTTGGATTGTATTAAAAATATTTGTATAAAACACATTTGCAAATGCTTTTGGTGACACCAGACAGAACTGTCACTCACACTTCTCAGCTGCTCCGCTCCCTTCACTGGTTACCAGTAGCTGCCCACATCCGTTTCAAAACACTAGTACTTGCGTACCGTGCTGCGAACGGACGAGTCCAGTCTCCATCCAGGACACGGTCAAACCTCCCACACCAGCCCGTCCACTTCTCTCTGCATCTACCAATCGGCTTGTTGCTCCCTCACTGCGACTTTAACACTCAACTAAATCTCCACTGTTTGCTGTCCTGGCTCCTAAATGGTGGAACGAGCTCCCCATCAACATCAGGACAGCAGAGAGTCAACAGATCTTCCACAGCAAACTAAAAACACATCTCTTCCGACTTTACCTTGAATACAAAAACAAACAAAAGAAACAAAAAACTTCCCTCTGGCACTTTTAGTTTGGCTTCTTGAAGAAAATGTTACTTTCTTGATTCTTGTTGTTCTGAGTTCGTACCCTCATGGTTGATGCACTTATTGTAAGTTGCTTTGGATCAATGCGTCAGCTGAATTAAATGAAATGTAATGTAACTGTGTATTTTTTATTTCTCAGCATTTTTCATTTTTAGAGGACAATCGTGCTTCTACTCAAACTGGCTTTTTGAAAGATTCAAACTTTCACTCTGTCTCTTATGCAAATTAAATCTATGAATGAAATGTTTGTTTGTGTTTATTGTTTAAATCTTAAAACATGAAATGCACAGTAAAAAAAACTAAATCTAGAATAACATTAGACATTAAAACAAAAAATATGTTACCAATAAACTAAACCTCATAGTGAAGCTTTTAGGGGAAAAAAAGTTTTTGTTATCTGTGAATAATTGATTTACATTTGCGAGATCAGACCCAACTACATTAATGCTCATGTTACTCCATGTATCTGATAGAAATAAGTAGGGGGGGGGGGGGGGGGTCACCTGTCAACCATGTGCATTTAACTGAGAGCTTCAGATGAGTCATTTAAAACCCTCACCACAGCAATGCTTAAGTTTCCATTTGGTCTTTGGTGCTGACTGTACACATTTGTTTCTGTGTCTTCTGCTGTAGTTTTAACCCCATAACTTGAAAATGTATAATTATTACTTAGACATATTTTACAGGTAGTTCCAGTTGTACCATGAACCTCCACTCTTTGGTCTTTTTTTATGTTGTACAGTTTGCTGTGTTTTATAAACTCGATGTGAATGTGTTTCTGAGATACTGTGGCAGTGGAGCTCTGCTTCCTGCTCAGAGCAACCTGTAGAGAATACAGAGGATGGACGGTGTGACCACAACCACCTCCCAGCTCAACATGCTGTGCTTGATGTGCTGTGTGGGGGGGTCATCACTGCCTCGTGCAGCATTTCACTGTGTCAAAGAGCTTCATACACCTTTTTGTCTTTAATTTATTAAATATAAAGCGTTTGTAAGATTGTATTTTTTGATTTGAGGAAGCAGAATCTTACAGTGTAGTTATATATTGTTCAGTGCTGTCAGAATGGATTTGGGCTTCAAAGCTTTGGCATTGAAATGCTTCAGGTTATTGTATTCTATATCCCTCTACTTCTTAATATCTTATTAAATCAAAAACATTATTCCCACATTCATTCAAAGTACCTGCACTACATCCTGCTAAACCTGTGTAGTGGAACCAGATGTTTGTTATTGTTGGAAAATTAAAGTAATTACTCTAAACTCAAAACTGGTTCATCACTTGTGCAGAAACATAACAATGGAACAGTGTTATTCCACAGGACTTCAATATGCATTTAAAATGACCTTCAGAGAAAATGGGACTAAATGGTGACGACTTTAAAGCAAAGCATCAAAGTCTTTATAAGGAAGTTGAAAAGTATGAACTGAATTAACCGACAGGAGCAAGATTAAGTTTGTTAGAGGTTATAAATGTCAGTTTCAATACATGTTCTGTTAGTTGCCCAGCCTATATTACAATGTAAGACTGTGGGGAAGAATTCTTGGTTATGTCCCTTAATCACAACCGCTCTGTACATTGACGTCTTCTTTGGACCATATCCCCCCCCACACACACACCACCACCAACAACTCTAAATAAAGTTGATTGAGTAGTTTTATGGTGATCCTGTTGACAAACAGCAAAGAAAACACAACAAGGTCGACTTTTTTACTGTTTGTGGAAACCAGTCTTGAATTCTGTTTAAACACAATAGTTCAATAGTGAATTAAATGACAAGACAAACACAAATGTATGCTGCATTTGGTCACAGTGTGTTGTTTATTATGTATAGGGAAGTTCTCTTATGCTTGACCCCATGTAATGTATGGGAGGTTATTGTAATGTTTACTTTGCATCATGTTGTGTTACTCTAGTGCCATCTTTAGAAACATGAAACTTGAGGTTGCTGTTGGTTGTTTCATGTGTTTTAGATGGAAAGATATCAGATATTATTTCCGCTGTGAAAATGAGAGGCCAATCATATTGCTCTCACGTTGTTCCTCCCTCTTGATATGATTACATGAAGGAAATCTTCCTGCAGTATATAAGCATCTACATCAACCACTGTCTGAAGAGGATTCATTAAAATGCTGATCTTATTCCAACTGCTGCTGCTGCTCGGAGCGACGCGTAAGTCAATCTCTAGATTTTATTTGGAATACACGGGATGTTTTAATTGTTGTTCTTGAGTCAATTCAGCACAGCACATTTATTAGTCTGTCATTATCATTAATCATTGCTCAATTTAATTTAATTTTTAGGAAGCGCATTCAGTCAGATCATTGAGACAAAGACTGCTGATGTTGGAGATGAAGTGAAGTTGACCTGCAGCCGCCAGGATTCGGATTTCGTAGCCAAGTTGTTTTGGATCCGGCTTGTTTCTGGAAACTTGCCTGAATTCTTGGGAGGAACATACACCCATAATTACCCTGATGTTAATGAGACTCCTCACTTAACAGTCAAACAAGAGCCTGGAAGCTTTGTTCTGTACATTAACAAAGCAGAGACGAGTGATGCTGGAGTTTACTACTGCATGGAACAAAAAACACTTGACATGAAATTATTGATTGGATCATTTCTGAAAATTAAAGGTAAATAGAAAAACACAAACATTTCACATATTTTAAAAATACAATAACTTTGCAAACACAACTCATAAGAAATGTAATCTTATCTCTATATTGTCTTTATAAAGAGAATAATATCATCTCAATTTACTAAGTTATATATATAAGTAAATGTATTTAACGTTCATTTTTGTGTTTGTATTTCCCAGGACCAGAACCTGATATAACTGCCGTCATTCAAGTCCGTCCATCTGACCCGGTCGGTTCAGGAGACTCTGTGACTCTGCAGTGTTCCGTCCTGTCCGACTCTGACAACCACACATGTCCAACATATGACAAGCTGTACTGGTTCAGAGCTGATGAAGCTCATCCCAGTTTAGTTTATGTTCATGGCAGTAGTGGTGATGAATGCGACGGGAGCCTTGAAGCTCACTCACCCCACAGATGTGTCTTCAATTTCTGTAAGAGTTTTAGTTCCTCTGATTTTGGGACTTATTACTGCGCTGTGGTCACATGTGGAGAGATTTTATTTGGACGGGGAATAAAACCGGAGAATGAAGGTAACTGTTTTTTATTGTTAACATATCACATTCGTGTGTTTAATTTGGAATCAATAGAATAAATTACTATCATGTATCACAATTTGTCATATTTGTTATTTTTTAATTTAAACTTTATTTCAAATCCTATTTAACTTTGATATATTAATTCTTGTGTTTCAGTGGTCAACATGTGGGATGTACAGAACGCCAATACAGTTCTGTGTCTGTTAAGTGCTGCATTGGCAATAAGTCTGATTGTTGTTGTCACTCTGTTCAAGAAGAAAATGTGTGATTGCTGCAAAGGTGATCAAATATTCTCATATTTTACTTAATCAAAAGTATTGAGCAAAAAATAAATACAATTTTTCCTTTGTGTAAATTGACCTGCATCATCTTTTATCTTTTATCACACAGCTGGAGTTTCTTTACAAACAGAGGCTGCAGCAGTCGGTGGTAATCCACCAAGTCAGCAGGTAAGGTACATGATGAAAAGACAGAAACATTAATAATGGAGCCCAACCTATTTATTGATTCATATATGATCCTGTCACCGACACATCGGTATCTGCATTTGTTGCTGGACAGTTTGTCTGTGTCAGTCCGACATGGTTCAAATGATCAAATGATCAAAATGATCTGGTGCCGAGTTTGATCTGCAGTTTGACCTCATTGTCGACCACTGCTGTCGTTTATCTGAGGACGTAGAAGAAGACGTGTTCAACTTGCTCCACATACTGAAGCCTCACTGCCATTAAATCTTTTCATTATTGAGAATATCACATTTCCAAGTTGCACAAAAACACTTCTGTGGGCATTTTACAAAACACATGCCAAACTTCTATGTATTTGTTTGTTATCATTGTTACCAAATTACACACACAATAAATTTTACAATACTCACGGCAAAGTGAAGTTGATTAGATGAACAGTTTGCCAAATATGTCCTACATTTTTTTATTTTTTTAACTTCTATGTGTTTGTTTCTTATCGTTGTTGCCAATTTACACACACACGCATTAAGGAAAGTCTTTGAAAATATATTTTATATAATGTAACATTAGCATCAGCTAAAAATCCATATCGGTCAGGATGGTTAGTAAAGCATTGGTTTCTTTTCATATGTCAATTTCAAGACATTTTGTTTTTTTTCCACTTGCTTCCTCAGAGACACGAGGACTCTTTGGTTTATTCTGCACCGACCTTCAGCAGGAGGAAGGCTGGTAAAACAACCGGGAGAAGAAATGAAAAACCTGCAGATGAAGAAACGGTCTACTCTGATGTCAGAGCTTATGTGATAGATTAACAATCCAAACAGTCGATTTTCTGATTTAAATAGCTCTTATCGTTCATGGCTTGAAACTTATCATGAGAACAGTCATTCACATAAATGTTACATCCGATGTTATAACAATATTTGGATCGTATTAAATAATATTTGTATAAAATCACATTTGCAACTGCTTTTGGTGACACCAGACAGAACTGTGCAATTTAAATTTCTAAGCATTTTTCAAGGTCAATCGTGTTTCTACTCAAACTGGCTTTTGAAAGATTCAAACTTTCATACATTTTCACATATGCAAATTAAATCTATGAATAAAACGTTTGTTTGTGTTTATCGTTTAAATCTTAATAGATTTAATGCAACGTAAAATAACTGAATCTATAATCACGTTTGACCTTCAAACTAAAAATATTTCATCAATAAAGTAAAAATAATTTTCATATAATATGAAATTAATGTTTGGACTTTAGTTTGTCTACAACATCCCACAATATGATTTAAATGAGGCCAGAACCTCGTCTCTCTGGGTTTCCCTCTCATGGACGTATGTGAGCAGTGATAGTTACAGTTTGAGTTGAACGTTTCTCTTTTTTTACTTGAAGGCAGCACGATGGAGCCTGATGAAACTGACTCCTCATTCAGAAGGAGAGTTTGTGAAGGAGTCTCTTGTTGCTGCTGTGTGGTGTCGCTTTGTCTTGAAAGTCCACCTCATTGGCTCTTACTGATATGATGTATTGACAAAAAATACATGTTTGGCCTCAGAGGAAATAACAGACATAGCAAATATCAGCCAACTATTAACTTTTGTTTATGGGACCACTGCAGGTCTCAGTACAGGGGAGGAATTCATTTTCTTTAAAAGCCAAACATGGTGCTGCAAGAGTTGAGGACTTTTATGAGAAAGCTGTGTCCTGCAACAAGCTTTGAGCATCATCATCACTACCATCAGACACCAGAGAGAAGCAGTTGCAGCCAGAGGTTAGTGTGATGTGTGCACTGTAATCAAGTGTGGCCCTAAAAGCATGTTATAAACTTTAGAATGGGGCTTGATAGGAAAGAGGTTCCAACCTGCTGAGGTGGAATATAAAAATAAAAAAAGAGATTTGTTTAAACGTAGTGCAGCCCACCTTCCTGAGATCAAACAGAGAGAGAGAGAGGATGTGATGCCCCTTAGTCTGAAAACCCAGCTACATTGATGATGAAGTTTCCATGAATGTGGGTTTATGTACCCTATATATTGAAAATGTATAATTATTACTTAGACATGTTGTACAGGTAGTTCCAGTTGTATCATGAACCTCCACTTTTTGGTCTTTTTTTATGTTGTCCAGTTTGCTGTGTTTTGTAAACTCGATGTGAATGTGTTTCTGAGATACTGTGGCAGTGGAGCTCTGCTTCCTGCTCACAGCCGCCTGTAGAGAATACAGAAGATGGACGGTGTGACCACAACCACCTCCCAGCTCAACATGCTGTGCTTGATATGCTGTGTGGGGGGTTCATCACTGCCTCGTGCAGCATTTCACTGTGTCATAGAGCTTCATACACCTTTTTGTCTTCAATTAATTAAATATAAACCGTTTGTAAGAATGTATTTTTTGATTTGAGGAAGCAGAATCTTACACTGTAGTTATATATTGTTCAGTGCTGTCAGAATTGATTCAGGCTTCAAAGCTTTGGCATTGAAGTGCTTCAGGTTACTGTATTCTATATCCCTTCACTTCTTAATATCCTATTAAATCAAAAACATTATTCCAACAGTTATTCAAAGTGACCTGCACTACATCCTGCTGAACCTGTGGAGTTGAACCAGATGTTTGTAATTGTTGGAAAATTAAATTTATTATTATTATTATTAAACTCAAAACTGGTTCATCACTTGTGCAGAAACATAACAATAAAACAGTGTTATTCCACAGGACTTCAATATGCATTTAAAATGACCTTCAGAGAAAATGGGACAAAATGGTGACGACTTTAAAGCAAAGCATCAAAGTCTTTCTAAGGAAGTTGAAAAGTATGAACTGAATTAACCGACAGGAGCAAGATTAAGTTTGTTAGAGGTTATAAATGTCAGTTTCGATACATGTTCTGTTAGTTGCCCAGTCTATATTACAATGTAAGACTGTGGGGAAATATTCTTGGTTATGTACCTTAATCACAACCGCTCTGTACATTGATGTCTTCTTTGGACCATACCCCCCCACACACACACCACCAACAACTCTCAATAAAGTTGATTGAGTAGTTTTATGGTGATCCTTTTGAAAAACAGCAAAAAAAACACAAGAAGGTCGACTTTTTTACTGTTTGTGTAAACCAGTCTCGAATTCTGTTTAAACACAATAGTTCAATAGTGAATTAAATGATGAGACAAACACAAATGTATGCTGCGTTTGGTCACAGTGTGTTGTTTATTATGTTTAGGGAAAATTTCTCATACTTGACCACAGGTAATGTGTGGGAAGTTATTATAATGTTTACGTTGCATAATGTTGTGTTACTGTATTGTTATTTTTAGAAACATGAAACTTGAGGTTGCTGTCGGTTGTGTCATGTGTTTTAGATGGAAAGATATCAGATATTATTTCCGCTGTGAAAATGAGAGGCCAATCATATTGCTCTCACGTTGTTCCCTCCCACTTGATATGATTACATGAAGGAAATCTTCCTGCAGTATATAAGCATCTAAATCAACGACTGTCTGAAGAGGATTCATTAAAATGCTGATCTTATTCCAACTGCTGCTGCTGCTCGGAGAGACGCGTAAGTCAATCTCTACATTTTGTTTGGAATACACGGGATGTTTTAATTGTTGTTCTTGGGTCAATTCAGCACAGCACATTTATTAGTCTGTCATTATCATTAATCGTTCAATTTAATTAAATTTTTAGGAAGCGCATTCGATCAGATCTTTGAGACAAAGACTGCTGATGTCGGAGATGAAGTGAAGTTGATGTGCAGCCGCCGCCAGAAGACGGGTGTATACGCCAGATTATTTTGGATCCGGCTTGTTTCTCAAAAGTTGCCTGAATTCTTGGGAGGAACATATACCCATAATTACCCTCGTGTTAATAAGACTCCTCACTTAGCAGTCAAACAAGAGCCTGGAAGCTTTGTTCTGTACATTAACAAAGCAGAGCCGAGTGATGCTGGAGTTTACTACTGCATGGAACAACTTAACCTTGACCTGAAATTATTGATTGGAACCTTTCTAAAAATTAAAGGTAAATAGAAAAACCCAAACATTTCACATCTTTTAAGAGAATAAATATCTTCTCAATTTACTAAAATGCATATAAGTAATTGTATTTAAATGTTTTCTTTTCATTAGAGCTTGTTTGTTTTTGTGTTTGTGTTTCCCAGGACCAGAACCTGATATAACTGCCGTCATTCAAGTCCGTCCATCTGACCCGGTCGGTTCAGGAGACTCTGTGACTCTGCAGTGTTCCGTCCTGTCCGGCTCTGACAACCACACATGTCCAAGATATGACAAGCTGTACTGGTTCAGAGCTAATGAATCTCATCCCAGTTTAGTTTATGTTCATGGCAGTAGTGGTGATGAATGCGACGTGAGCCTTGAAGCTCACTCACCCCATAGATGTGTCTTCAATTTCTGTAAGAGCTTTAGTTCCTCTGATTCTGGGACTTATTACTGCGCTGTGGTCACATGTGGAGAGATTTTATTCGGACATGGAATAAAACTGGAAAATGAAGGTAACTGTTTATATTGTTAAAATATCACATTCCTATGTTTAATTTGGAATCAATAGAATAAATTGCTATCATGTATCACAATTTGTCATATTTGCTCCTTTTGAATTTAAACATTATTTCAAATCCTAATTAACTTTGGTTATTTAATTATTGTGTTTCAGTGGTCAACATGTGGAATCTACAGAAGGCCAATACAGTTCTGTTTCTGTTAAGTGCTGCATTGGCGATAAGTCTGATTGTTGTTGTCGTCCTGTTAAAAAAGAAAACGTGTGATTGTTGCAAAGGTGATCAAATATTCTCATATTTTACTTGATCAAAAGTATTGAGCAAAAAGTAAATACAATTTTTCCTTTGTGTAAATTGACCTGCAGCATCTTTTATCTTTTATCACACAGCTGGAGTTTCTTTACAAACAGAGACTGCAGCAGTCGGTGGTAATCCACCAAGTCAGCAGGTAAGGTACATGATGAAAAGACAGAAACATTAATAATGGAGCCCAACCTATTTATTGATTCATATATGATCCTGTCACCGACACATCGGTATCTGCATTTGTTGCTGGACAGTTTGTCTGTGTCAGTCCGACATGGTTCAAATGATCAAATGATCAAAATGATCTGGTGCCGAGTTTGACCTGCAGTTTGACCTCGTTGACGACCACTGCTGTCGTTTATCTGAGGACGTAGAAGAAGACGTGTTCAACTTGCTCCACATACTGAAGGCTCACTGCCACTAAATCTTTGTATTATTGAGAATATCACATGTCCAAGTTGCACAAAAACACTTCTGTGGGCATTTTACAAAACACATGCCAAACTTCTAAGTATCTGTTTGTTATCATTGTTACCAATTTACACACACAATACATTTTACAATACTCACGGCAAATGTGAAGTTGATTAGATGGATAGTTTGCCAAATATGTCTTAAATTTTTTAATTTTTTTAACTTGTATGTGTTTGTTTCTTATCGTTGTTGCCAATTTACACACACACGCATTAAGGAAAGTCTCTGAAAATATATTTTATATAATATAACATTAGCACCAGCTAAAAATCCATATCGGTCAGGATGGTTGGTAAAGCATTGGTTTCTTTTCATATGTTAATTTCAAGACATTTAGTTTTTTTCCACATTCTTCCCCAGAGACACGAGGACTCTTTGGTTTATTCTGCACCAACCTTCAGCAGGAGGAAGGCTGGCAAAACAACCAGGAGAGGAAATGTAAAACCTGCAGATGAAGAAACGGTCTACTCTGATGTCAGAGCTTATGTGATAGATTAACAATCCAAACAGTCGACTTTCTGATTTAAATCGCCATTATCGTTCATGGCTTGAATTTTGTCATGAGAACAGTCATTCACATAAATGTTACATCCGATGTTATAACAATATTTGGATCGTATTAAATAATATTTGTATAAAATCACATTTGCAACTGCTTTTGGTGACACCAGACGGAACTGTTCAATTTAAATTTCTAAGCCTTTTTCAAGGTCAATCGTGCTTCTACTCAAACTGGCTTTTGAAAGATTCAAACTTTCATACATTTTCACATATGCAAATTAAATCTATGAATAAAACGTTTGTTTGTGTTTATTGTTTAAATCTTAATAGATTTAATGCAACGTAAAATAACTGAATTTATAATCACGTTTGACCTTCAAACTAAAAATATTTCATCAATAAAGTAAAAATAATTTTCATATAATATGAAATTAATGTTTAGACTTTAGTTTGTCTACAACATCCCACAATATGATTTAAATGAGGCCAGAACCTCGTCTCTCTGGGTTTCCCTCTCATGGACTTATGTGAGCAGTGATAGTTAAAGTTTGAGTTGAACGTTTCTCTTTTTGTACTTGAAGGCAGCACGAAGGAGCCTGATGAAACTGAATCCTCATTCAGAAAGAGAGTTTGTGAAGGAGTCTCTTGTTGTCGCTGTGTGGTGTCGCTTTGTCTTGAAAATCCACCTCATTGGCTCTTACTGATATGACGTATTGACAAAAAATAAATGTTTGGCCTCAGAGGACACAAGAGACATAGCAAATATCAGCCAACTGTGAACTTTTTTTTATGGGATCACTGCAGGTCTCAGTACAGGGGAGCAATTCATTTTCTTTAAAAGCCAAACATGGTGCTGCAAGAGTTGAGGACTTTTATGAGAAAGCTGTGTCCTGCAACAAGCTTTGAGCATCATCATCACTACCATCAGACACCAGAGAGAAGCAGTTGCAGCCAGAGGTTAGTGTGATGTGTGCGCTGTAATCAAGTGTGGCCCTAAAAGCATGTTATAAACTTTAGAATGGGGCTTGATAGGAAAGAGGTTCCAACCTGCTGAGGTGGAATATAAAAATAAAAAAAGAGATTTGCTTAAACGTAGTGCAGCCCACCTTCCTGAGATCAAACAGAGAGAGAGAGAGGATGTGATGCCCCTTAGTTTGAAAACCCAGCTACATTGATGCTGTAGTTTCTGTGAATGTGGGTTTATGTACCCCATATATTGAACATGTATAATTACTTAGACATGTTGTACAGGTAGTTCCAGTTGTACCATGAACCTCCACCCTTTGGTCTTTTTTGATGTTGTCCAGTTTGTTGTGTTTTGTAAACTCGATGTGAATGTGTTTCTGAGATACTGTGGCAGTGGAGCTCTGCTTCCTGCTCACAGCAGCCTGTAGAGAATACAGAAGATGGACGGTGTGACCACAACCACCTCCCAGCTCAACATGCTGAGCTTGATGTGCTGTGTGGGGGGGTCATCACTGGCTCGTGCAGCATTTCACTGTGTCAAAGAGCTGCATACACCTTTTAGTCTCTAATTAATTAAATATAAACCATTTGTAAGATTGTGTTTTGTGATTTGAGGAAGCAGAATCTTATACTGTAGTTATATATTATTAAATGATTGATTCAGGTTTCAAAGCTTTGGCATTGAAGTGCTTCAGGTTATTGTATTCTATATCCCTTTACTTCTTAATATCTATAAAAAATAGTTATTCATTAGCCGAAAATGTGGGAGAATTTTAAAGATACCTGCACTACATCCTGCTAAACATGTGGAGTTTAACCAGATGTTTGTAATTGTTGTAAAATGAAAGTCATTACTCTAAACTCAAAACTGGTTCATCACTTGTGCAGAAACATAACAATAAAACAGTGTTATTCCACAGGACTTCGATATGTATTTAAAGTGATGTTCAGTGTTAATGGGACGAAATGGTGACGACTTTAAAGCAAAGCATCAAAGTCGTTAAAAGGAAGTTGAAAAGTATGAACTGAATTAACCGACAGGAGCAAGACTAAGTTTGTTAGAGGTTATAAATGTCAGTTTCAATACATGTTCTGTTAGTTGCCCAAACTTTATTACAATGTAAGACTGTGGGGAAGTATTCTTGGTAACGTCCCTTAATCACAACCGCTCTGTACATAGACGTCTTCCTTGGGCCATACCCCCCCCCCCCCCCCCCCCCACACACACACACACACCAACTCTTAATAAAGCAGGTTGAGTAGTTTTATGGTGATCCTGTTGACAAACAGCAAAGACAACACAACATACTTGACCCAGATTTTCAGCAAACCAGTCTCGAAATCTGTTTAAACACAATAGTTCAATAGTGAATTAAATGAGATGACAAACACAAATATCTACTGCATTTGGTCATAGTGTGTTGTTTATTGTGTTATAAGGGAAGTTCTCTTATGCTTGATCCCATGTAATGTGTGGGAGGTTATTATAATGTCTACTTTGCATCATGTTGTGTTACTCTAGTGTCATTTTTAGAAACATGCAACTTGAGGTTGCGGTTGGTTGCTTCATGTGTTTTAGATGGAAAGATGTCAGATATTATTTCCTCTGTGAAAATGAGAGGCCAATCATATTGCTCTCACGTTGTTCCCTCCCTCTTGATATGATTACATGAAGGAAATCTTCCTGCAGTATATAAGCATCTAAATCAACGACTGTCTGAAGAGGATTCATTAAAATGCTGATCTTATTCCAACTGCTGCTGCTGCTCGGAGAGACGGGTAAGTCAATCTCTACATTTTATTTGGAATACACGGGATGTTTTAATTGTTGCTCTTACGTCAATTCAGCACAGCACATTTATTAGTCTGTCATTATCATTAATCGTTGCTCTATTTAATTTTATTTTTAGGAAGCGCATTCGATCAGATCTTTGAGACAAAGACTGCTGATGTCGGAGATGAAGTGAAGTTGACGTGCAGCCGCCAGACGAAGAATTTCGGAGCTAAACTTTTTTGGATAAGGCTTGTTTCTGGAAACTTGCCTGAATTCTTGGGAGGAACATTTTCCTTCGATGATGATCGTGTTAATGAGACTCCTCACTTTACAGTCAAACAAGAGCCTGGAAGCTTTGTTCTGTACATTAACAAAGCAGAGCCGAGTGATGCTGGAGTTTACTACTGCATGGAACAAAAAACACTTGAAGTGAAATTATTGATTGGAACATTTCTGAAAATTAAAGGTAAATAAAAAAACACAAACATTTCACATATTTTTGAAAACTCAATAACTTTGCAAACACCAAACACAACTTATAAGAAATGTAATCTTGCCTCTATATTGTTTTTATAAAGAGAAAAAATATCTTCTCAATTTACATCAATATATATAAGTAAATGTATTCAACTTGTTTTCTTTTCATTAGAGCTTGTTTATTTTTGTGTTTATATTTCCCAGGACCAGAACCTGATATAACTGCCGTCATTCAAGTCCGTCCATCTGACCCGGTCGGTTCAGGAGACTCTGTGACTCTGCAGTGTTCCGTCCTGTCCGACTCTGACAACCACACATGTCCAACATATGACAAGCTGTACTGGTTCAGAGCTGATGAATCTCATCCCAGTTTAGTTTATGTTCATGGCAGTAGTGGTGATGAATGCGACGAGAGCCTTGAAGCTCACTCACCCCACAGATGTGTCTTCAATTTCTGTAAGAGCTTTAGTTCCTCTGATTTTGGGACTTATTACTGCGCTGTGGTCACATGTGGAGAGATTTTATTTGGACAAGGAATAAAACTGGAGAATGACGGTAACTGTTTTTTATTGTTAAAATATCACATTCGTGTGTTGAATTTAGAATCAATAGAATAAATTACTATCATGTATCACAAATTGGTCACATTTGTTCCTTTTAAATTTTTATATTATTTCAAATCCTAATTAACTTTGGTTATTTAATTATTGTGTTTCAGTGGTCAACATCTGGAATGGACAGAAGGCCAATACAGTTCTGTGTCTGTTAAGTGCTGCATTAGCAATAAGTCTGATTTTTGTTGTCGTCCTTTTCAAGAAGAAAATGTGTGATTGTTGCAAAGGTGATCAAATATTCTCATATTTACATTATCAAAAGTATTTAGCAAAAGATAAATACACAGAATTAACATTAATCCTTTGTGTAAATTGACCTGCAGCATCTTTTATCTTTTATCACACAGCTGGAGTTTCTTTACAAACAGAGGCTGCAGCAGTCGGTGGTAATCCGCCAAGTCAGCAGGTAAAGTACATGATGAAAAGACAGAAACAATTAATAATGGATCCCAAGTGTCTGTGTCAGTCCTACATGGTTCAAATTATCAAATTATCCAAATTATCAGGGGTGCCGAGTTTGACCTGCAGTTTGACCCCACTGCTGTCGTTTATCTGAGGACGTAGAAGAAGACGTGTTCAACTTGTTCCACATACTGAAGGCTCACTGCCATTAAATCTTTTTATTATTGAGAATTTCACATGTCCAAGTTGCACAAAACTCAGAACTGCACTTCTGTGGGCATTTTACAAAACACACGCCAAATGTGAAGTTGATTAATGCAAAATATATGTTCTACATTTTTGTATTTATTTAACTTCTATGTATTTGTCTGTTATCGTTGTTACCAATTTACACACACACACATTAAGAAATATCTTTAAAAACATATTTTATATTATATAACATTAGCATCAGCCCCCTAATTTCTATATCAGTCAGGATGGTTAATAAAGCATTGGTTTCTTTTCATATGTTAATGTCAAGACATTTTGTTTTTTCCACTTTTCTCCAGAAACACGAGGACTCATTGGTTTATTCTGCACCGACCTTCACCAGGAGGAAGGCTGGCATAACAACCGGGAGAAGAAATGTAAAACCTGCAGAGAAAGAAACGGTCTACTCTGATGTCAGAGCTCATGTGATATGATTTATGATTAAATAGCTATTATAATTCATGGCTTGAACATTGTCAAAAGAACAGTCATTCACATAAAGTGTCATATCTGAAGTTAATAACAATATTTGGATCGTATTAAATTATATTTGTATAAAAACACATTTGCAACTGCTTCTGTTGACACCCGACAGAACTGGGTAATTACAATTTCTCATCATCTTTCACTTTTCAAGGTCATTCGTGCTTCTACTCAAACTGGCTTTTTGAAATAATCAAACTTTCACACTCTCATTTGCAAATTAAATCCATGATTAAAATCTTTGTTTTTATTGTTTAAATCTTAATGGATAAAATGCACTTAAAAACATCTCACAATATGTTTTCAATGAGGCTAGAAGCTCTTCACTCTGGGTTTCCCTCTCACGGACGTATGTGAGCAGTGACGCTTACAGTTTGAAATGGACTGTTACGTGCCGTGTTTTCCTTCTCTCTCTCCCCCTCTCTCTCTCATCTCCTGCAGGTGTGTGTGCTCTAGAGGCACATCCACCAGCGCAGCTGATGCCACTCGGCGATCAGGGAGTGGCCATAAGAACCCTCAGGTAAGGGTCAGGGAGACGCCAGTGAACCAGAGAGTCAGTGGACCAGAGAGCCGGAGTGTGAAACAGTTGGGATCAGACGTGGTGTGCGGACGTGCTGGTGGTTGAATGATAGTAGTGGTTGGCGTTGTTCTTTTCCCCCTTCCGGTGTGGGAAGGGTGTTTTCTGTTAATTAACCATTGTTTAATAAATAATTGATCCCTGTTAAAATTTTCTGGCTTCCTTGTTTAGTGTTCGGTTTTATTTTATAATTGTTTGTCCCCCCACCCTAGACAGCTTGGGGGACATAACATGGAAGTTTCTCTATTTGTACTTGAAGGCAGCACGAAGGAGCCTCATGAAACTGACTCCTCATTCAGAAGAAGAGTTTGTGAAGGAGTCTCTTGTTGCTGCTGTGTGGTGTCGCTTTGTCTTGAAAAAACATCTCATTGGCTCTTACTGATCTGACATATTGACAAAAACTACAAAATTGGCTTTGGAAGAAACAACAGACATAGCAAATATCAGCCAACTGTGAACGTTTGTTTGTAGTGTGGCATTCGACGTTCGATGGACCAATAAGATGAAGTTTTAGTTGAACTAGTGACAAGTTGCCAGCAACGCCACCCCAGGAATTTCACCTGGAGAGTTAGATTAACCTTAAAGTTAAAGCACACAAGTTCATTACTAATGAAAGCTTGAGACTGGGTCCAGCATACAATTTCAATTCCTTTTAATTAATATATACAATCTTTAAACATGACTTCGCAATAAAATATGTTCACCCAACCACACTAAAGCGAACACACACACAACACAAAATACAAAAAAAGGGAGGGCAAATAACTAAATGGGGTTTAAATCAGGGTTAAATCACTTCAACCCGCAACTTAAACAAACTCAATAAATGCAAACAAAAAAACTAACAAAGAAATTAAATCAAAAGTAATGGAGATTTATCCAAACTGATAAATCCAAATAAATAGGTAAAGCAATTAAGCCAAACCAAAATAACTAAGAAAACGAATTAAACCAAAAACATGCAAAGCAAACCACAAAACACAAATAATATCATCAATAAGATCAGTTAGAAGTCGGTTAACTGAATAGATTAAGATGAGACTGAGGATGAGGCAGCAGTCACCATACTCGGTGGCAGGTACAGCACAGTAGGAGATGCAGAGTAGGATGGATGTGTTGGCTATATAAGCCAGTGGGCAAAACAGCAGCCGGCCAACAGCAGCGTGAAGAGGGGGGGAAACGTGCTGGCAGAAACCGCCCACACACACGTCAACCCTGCCATAGAAAAATACATTTGTTCTAGAAGCTGAACAACAACTGTGGTAACTTGAGTTAGCGTCATCTTATCCACATACCGTCAGGAGTTGAATGAACATCAAAGGGGAGGAAGGGGATCACTTGCGTCGAGCAGCACAATTACGTGCAACTCGATCGATCAGCTGATCGCTCCCCGCTGCAACCGGCAGAGGAGGAAAACACTCGCATGCCCTACAATTGGGGCCGATACGGGAGAAGGAAGACCCGGCCAATGAACTGCCTGAGGGATGGAAGCCAATGTTGAGGACTTGTGCAAAGTTTAGAAGGTACACAGACGCAAACAACTACTACATACCAAACAACGGCGAGCTGCACGACCCAGCTAAAAAAAAGGCGATCAGGTGAGGCGGCCAGGTGCGGTGATAACAGGAGGCGGGGCAGTCTGGAGCTCCAAGGCAAGAGGGCTCCCAGTGCACAACCACTCACCTTTATAGACAGCGCAACCAACCGTGATAGGCCGGTACTGCAGCACTAATTAAAGGCCCATCCTGCTACAGTAGGATTACTGCAGGTCTCAGTAGGAAATACTTTTTTTTACAAGCCAAACATGGTGCTGCAAGAGATGAGGACTTGTATGAGAAAGCTGTTTCCTGCAACAGGCTTTGAGCATCATCATCACTACCATCAGACACCAGAGAGAAGCAGTTGCAGCCAGAGGTTAGTGTGATGTGTGCGCTGCAATCAAGTATGGCCCTAAAAGCATGTTATGAACTTTAAAATGGGCCTTGATAAGAAAGAGGTTCCAACCTGCTGAGGTGGAATATAAAAAAATATATATATTTTAAATGTAGTGCAGCCCAGCTTCCTGAGATCAAAACAGAGAGAGAGAGAGAGAGGATGTGATGCCCCTTAGTCTAAAAACCCACCCACAATGATGCTGAAGTTTCCGTGAATGTGGGTTTGTGTGCATCTCTTTATGTTTCAGATGCAGCATGAAGCCAAAAACAAAACTGAAACTAAAGGAGGAGACACAATACATTTTGATACAATATCATCTGCAGGGCTTTTGTTTTATATGACATCTCCCAGTTGATACACTTGAGTTCACCTTTGTAAATAAATCGTTGGTTTAACAATAACCTCAAGATTATTATGCATCAAAAGCAGCACTTGTAGTATTGAGAATAACTTTAGTGTCAAAGTAATGCTTTTGAAATAGTGACAAACCAGAACATGTTGTTTCATAAATATTGTTCTAGTTTGTTTGCTTTATTTATAACATGTAGAATGTAACAAACTACTTGAATGGGTATTCAGAGGATAAACATAATATCAGTAAAGGCTGAGAAGAAAAATAACACAAAATAATTAGTTCTAAAATAAATAAATAAAATGAATTAATAAATTTAAAATGTTACAGATAGTAACAACATGGTCATCACAGAGTAGACGTGTCTCATTACAACATGTACTATATATATAATTTTTACAATAGACATTTGCCTTTATATTTACAGATATATAACCACCTATAGATTTCTTGGTATCAAACTTCTATGAAATGAACTGCTGAATAAAGCTGTTAGTTGAGTCATGAGGTAAAAGATAGTGTTTCTTAATTAACCAGAGACTATTTAACTGATTTACAGCTGAAAGTTTCTGCTCTAGAAACCCACCAACAAACTCACTGCTGGAAAGATGATAGATATTATTTCCACTGTGGTCGTACATTTAAAAGCCAATCAGATTGCTCAGACTTGTTTCCTCCCACTTAATATGATTGCTTTCAGCTGAATCAGTGTATCGTGCTTTTCAGAACTCAAGTGGAATAACCAGAAAATGTTGAACATATTGTATTTCCTGCTGATGCTCGGATTTGGACGTAAGTACATGTAGAAAGGTTGGATTTACTCTAATTACAAAGTATTTCCCTCATTTGGTAGTAATTTAAAATATGGCTTGTATATATATATATATATTTATATAACTGCTCTGTTAACTGTGTTTTCAGGAGGCATAGAAGAGCTGAGCTTTGAAACAAAGACTGTTCGTATCGGAGATCATTTTACCCTGACGTGTATCAGGAGGTTTGAAGGAACCATGTGGTGGATCAGGGTTGTTCCTGGAATGTTACCTGAAGTTTTAGGGAAAACAAGTGGATTTGTGTCTGTTGATCCTCGTATTACAGCAAGAAAAGAGACAGGAACATTTGTTCTATATATCACAGGAGCAAAGCAAAGCGATACAGCAGTTTACTATTGTATGAAAAGACACATCGAAAACTTGACATTTTTAAAAGGAACAGACCTGAGAGTTCAAGGTAATTACAGCCCAAAGAAATGATAATAAATGTGTGTTTTTTTTTGTTTTTTTTTATGTTTAAGTTGTTTTTCTATTTTTTTATTTACAAGGAGCTGGTGATATGACTTCAGTTCCTACATCTCCTGCTCCTCCTGAACCCTCTGTGTATCTGCAGTGCTCAGTCCTCTCTGACACTGTGAACCAGAAATGTCCCGAAGAAAAGTGTCTGAGCTGTTTCAAAGATGGATCACGTACTTTTGATAATATTCGAGGGGACGGTGTTGATGAATATGAAGAGAATCCTGAGAAACTCTCAACAGAGAAATGCAGCTTCTTGAACAACATCAGCTCCTCTGAGGCGGCGACTTATTTCTGTGCTTTGGCCACATGTGGAGTGATAGCTTCTGGAAACGGATCAAAACTCAACACTGAAGGTAAATACATCATATTTCTTAGTGATTAGGACATGAGTTTATGAGGTTATGGCATTTTTATCCATAATTATTTAACATTGTTACAGCTCATCACAGCTAGTGAACATTTTTGATTACACTTCTACGATTAGTAATTTTAATGTTTGCCCTTTTTCATTTATGTCAGGAGTTAAAACTTGGAATTTGCAGAAGGACAAGGTCGTTATTTTCCTGTTATTTGCTGCTTTGGCTATTTGCCTGGTTATTATCGCCATTCTCATTTATTCAATCAGGAAAAACAGCAAAACATCTGACGGTCAGTCACGGCATTCATGCATTGATTTATTGAAACCGTTTTTGACAAAGGTTGCTTCTAACTAACATTGTGGTATTTTTTTGTAATATAGCTTCAGTTGCTTTGCAAACAAATTCAACAGCCACTGGATATATGGAAGGTCAGCAGGTAAGATAGACACAGTAAAGTAGAGGTTTAGTAGTTTTTTCCCCGCTGCTAACATCTGTCATCTCACATTTTTTTCTGTTTCCCCAGATGGACGAGGACTTGTTGGTTTATTCTACAGTAAACTTCAAACCCGGGGCAAGGGATCCAAAAACAGCAGAAGAAGAGAGCGTCTACTCTGTCAGATTCCTTGAGTTGGATTAAATATGTAAACACTGCATTTGCCAGTTGACGCTCATGTTGTGTGGAAACGCACACCTAGTTTCACCCTTGAGTTAAAAAGAAAGTGAATCATGATACAAGGTAACTGGTGTTTATCTTTGCTGTTGGAATCAAATATCTGTAAACATTCACTTCAAGATTTTTCATCCAAGTTGTGAACCCTGTCTTTTTGTACATGCACAGTATTGCTTATGATAATTTACAGTATATTTATATGTATTTTTTAATCTGTCAACTTCTTCCGTGACTCACATCTGTGAGTAATGCAGTGACAGGAAGTGGTGCGTGTGTAGATGTGTTGCTTCCTCCTTGATAGACAAGACATAAATGACCAAAGCACATCTATTAAAATAACAACTCAGAAAGTAATCATGCTATTTTACTTTTTTTACTTCTATTTTTAATATTACTGAAAAAACATGCTGATATGTTGACACATACACCGTCATCAATACACATTCGTTTTACATATTACAATATATGGTGTCCAGCCTGATACAAAGGATCAAGAGAGAGGCTGAAAACACAGAATATGGCCACTGTGAACTCAGACACCTTCCAGCAGATCCAGAGAACTATAGATCCAAATAGGTGCTAAACAGTAGATTGTGGTGGTGGTCCTGATGGTCAGTTTCCAAGAAGAGGTTGAACAGTGGATGTTTATTAAGGAAATGTGGTGAATCGTCTTTATTCTTTACTTCTAACAGAAAATCTGATCTTGCAGTATATTATTAACTTGAAATGACTACAGCTTAAACATTTTAGTGCTTTTAGGTAGGGATGCACCGATTTATCGGCCGAACATCGGTAGCGGCCGATATTCGCCTCGTTTACTGATATCGGCTTATCGGTAATAAACTTGACTTTCACCGATATCATTGGCCGATGTTCATATTTGTGGTAAAACCGCTGGGCACGTGCCGCGGCTGGGGGAGCAGTCTATGGCGAGTGGATAGTGCCAAACCTAAGGATTCCCTGGAAGAGGCGAAGGAGCAGCCTACCCTACATCGCCGTGGGAACGTGTGAAATTTTGAATGGGATTGATTGGGACTACAGACGAGAGACCAGCGGCGACGTCACGGCGACGGCATGGTAGATCCTCCCACCGGCGGCGGTGTCACAGCGATGTAGGGTAGGAAATTCAGACATAATGTACGTCTACTCTCGACGTGTGGATAAGTTCGTCGCCACTAAGACGCCTGCTGCCCTACGTCGCCGTGAGAACGCCTGAACTAGGTATGTGGCCACAAAGCGCTTCAGTGTGATTTTATGACGTATTTTACGATTAACTAGTGTTTTATACAACCAGCACATTTATATCACTTGGAACAGCAATGTATAATGGTGTAGGACAGATAAACTGCTGTTTAAATGTAGGCTATTTTGATGGTGCCTGTTTTGATACTGTTATTCACTCTCAAAGTAGACCTATTATTGTTTTAGTTGAGATAATAAATTGCTAATTTGTTTGGGTAATTTACTGTAATTAAAATGGGTAGGTCTACAGACTTGGCATTAAACACCACTGAAAGTGTTATCTTTTACTACAGTATATCTGTTAAGAGTCACATTTATACTTAATATTTATATTAATGTAATTAGATAAATGAATTTGATTTGAAGGTTTATTTTGGTTATTGGTTATTGGGTTTATTTAATCAGAGTCATACAGAAGAAATTGTGTAGATTATTCATTGATTGAGTAGTTTATTACTTATAACTATTATTTACTCAAACATATGCCGATAAATAGCAAAACGAGACACTGAACATTTGGAGTGGTCTCAATTTTTTCCAGAGCTGTATATCGAATCATGATTAATCCACAGCTACCCTGTGATTAATCAGATTAATTAATTATTAATTGTTTGACAGCCGTAATATACAGCATATACAGTATATATACCTAAAAATACAACGCTGCATGGGTCAAGATGCGAGTGTCTGTAGTTGGTTTGTTTGTTCAAATATATGTGACTGATTTTGCTGACCACACACTATTATTTTATGTTTATAGCATTCACCCATTGCAGTGACGAGGTTGGCGTCATCCCCTTCTCCACCCGGCTCCTCTCCACAACCCAGATCCCCTTCTCCACCCAGATCCCCTTCTCCACCCGGCTCCTCTCCACAACCCAGATCCCCTTCTCCACCCAGATCCCCTTCTCCACCCGGCTCCTCTCCACAACACAGATCCCCTTCTCCACCCAGATCCCCTTCTCCACCCAGATCCCCTTCTCCACCCAGATCCCCTTCTCCACCCGGCTCCTCCCCACAACCCAGATCAGATTCCCTGCAAGGCATCAAAAATATCTTGCAGGCACTACGTGCAAATGTAGCCGAGCTGACACCAACTGCAAACTGTTTTAACATAGTTAGGTCAGACATTTTGCAGAGTGCAATTAGAACAGTACAGAGGAGGGCATTTAACCTGACATTTAAAATAGATGTGGTGTTCATGGACACACTAGACGGGTCCAGAGAAGGTTCCGTCGACACTGGGGGACCAACAAGGGAGTTCCTAACCCTTCTTATGAGGGCAATTCTGGCATCCAGATTCTTCGTAGGACCAGAAGACAGCAAGCACCTAAGCCTGGATTCCATTGGTATGTTGACGACAGGACAGTGCAGACACACACACGTATATAAAAAAAATGGCCCAAACATGTACAAGGTAATAAGATATCCTAGCAAAGTTATATTGGTTTTCAACCTCAGGTACCAGTACATTATAAAACTTTGAAACTTTCCTACAATATTTAAAATGTTGTTTGTACTTTCAGGACTTAACCGGGGGACCTATGTCACCATTGGCAAGATGATCGCCATTTGTATTGTCCATGGAGGAGTGGGGCCCCATGTCTTTTCAGCGAGACTGCTCTGCCAGCTCACAGGGGAACCAGCTCCCCCTGTTGATGTGATGGAGATCGATGACGAGGAACTGAGGAGTCAGATCCTGAGGGCAAGTTACAAATGAATGAAAGAAATATTCCTCCTTTTGAAGACCATATAATAATTTGCTTGCACAGTTCAGATCATTAATGGATCCACCTTCAAAAATATGTCAAGTAATTTGAACATACTGGTTGTCTAATACATTTTAACCCATTTGATGGAACTTAATGGTCATAGAGTTGTGTCATTATTTCTTAAGGACTCAATAACTATCTTTTCCTTACAGATCCAACAGGCATCATCCATACTGGAGGTCCATGCTGCTATAGCCAGTGCGGCCTCAAATCTGGCGCTATTGGGGTCCCTGACAGTCATCAGAACGATGTCAGACAGGGATGAGGTTGTGGAGTCTGCTCTAAAGTTCTATTTGGACAACAGACTACATGTCCCTCTCCAACAGTAAGTGTTTTGATCATTTTAGCCCAATATGTAGATTCATTTAATATGAAAAGTGTCTGCTTAATGCACTGCATAAACCAGGTCAAGCAGGTAGGGAGGGTGTTACGCCCCATTCTAGGGGCCTAGGACGCAACAAGAAAAACCCCCACCTTCCCCAACTCCCAAGTAGCCACGAGCACACGTTATTCAGTTTTAACCGAAAACAGGATTTATTCACACAATATTATCAACGTAAGTAACCCAGGAATGGCACATTCCTATTTACATAGGAGATTGACAAGAAACACAAAGCCACACACACAAACGCAACAGAATGCAAAGCTACGACCACAGTCGTAGCAGTGTGTTATACAGGAGATCACTTACCAGATCGCTCCCCTACTCCTGACATTAATTTTTCCTTTGTTACTTTGAGTAAGGTAGGTTTTCATGGGATTTGTTAAAACAATGCCAAATGTAATTATTCCACGACCCTAATCTTTTAAAATAATGTTTTAAACCTAAAAAGGCACTGTTTTCCTATTCAAGTAGTAATGTCACTAATACAATCTTTTGGAATTTCTTTCAAAGATTGCGGCAAGGTTTGGAGTGCTTGGGGGTGCTGCAGGCGGCAGTAGGGAGCACTGCTTTTAGAAGGCTGTTTTCAGGTGGACCCCCTGCCCCACTGACAGCAGAGCAGGTGATGAATATGTTTGCCATCAACTACTCTGTTCGAGGGAGCTCACGCCGGTCAGAGGAGGAGCGGGCAGTTGGCTACTGGAGGGACTGGCTGATCGATGTGGAAGGTATGCATACTTTGGTAACTTGAAATGAAAAATGGGAATTGATGAAATAGGGCTTGGCAACCAACTGTGCCTGAGGACGTTTAAGTTTCATCAAACGTTGCGCCCACTGCAACGAACACCGGAGCCAATATGGTACGCGCTCTATCCACTACGCCCGATAGATTGCCTTCTTAACTGAGTTGTTCATAGGGAGCCTAGCGGTGTACAGACTTCTGTCTTTCTTTTATCCCGTCAGACATTTTGGTCCACAAAAAAAAAATGTAGGTCACGGAAATCCCATTTTTGGTGGGATTTCTGGGATTTTTTTATCATTTATGGTTTGTTCAAAAATATGTGACCTATTCATGTAAGATCCCAAGATTGCAGAAAGGATTTTGAAGGCCCCAACAAAGCACCCCTGCGGTAAACTATTTGAAACATTGTGCATTCATTTGATTGAAAGTGTTGTTTAGAATTTTTAGGTTGATATATTAATCTGTAATGATTATTTTCGGCTAGGTGAAGCGTACAAAAACATTTGCCTTGAGTCATTATATTGACTGAATTCCTATCTTTTACATTGCAGGTGGAGATGCTGTTTTGGTGGTGGAGGACACGGAGAAAAGAGTGACGCTGAACCAGCTCCTCATGTTCGTCACTGGGGCAGACAGAGTTCCTCCCCTGGGATTCCCAGGAGAGCCAACTATAAACTTTTTGCACACTGTCACGGTCTTCCCGGAAGCAAACACCTGTGCTATGATTCTAAAGTTGCCGCTACACAACACATTTGAATCATTCTCTGATTCAATGATATCAGGAATCATCCAGTCCCCCTGTTTTGGTTATGCCTAATTTTTTGCTGGTATTTAAACTTTTTTTTTTGCATGTTTTGCATCTTTAAATATGTTGTTTTGCATGTTCTGCATCTTTAAATAAACAATGTTCCAGTTCCACGTTTTTATGCTTTGCCAGACCCTTATTGGATGACTACAATCAAAGCTTTTGTTTGGCCGTCTGCCAAAATAATACATGTTGGCTTACAACTAGTGACTACAATGAAGTCTTCTATCTGCCCAATAATGTTTTTCTTCTTTCTTGCCTTCTCAAATTCAACATTTGTATGGTTAATTATCTGCTGTCAAAGCACAGATTCTGTTGAATGATGGATGCTTAAAATTTACTTTGAAACACAGATAAATGCGGTTGTTAATTCACAAATGTTTTCTGTTTCATCAAAGAAATTCCATTGTGATCATTTACATTGCTACATTGATTTATACATTAACTACAACTTTTGAAAAAGAAAGTGAATAATATAGCCTAGATAGAAAACAGAAAATGTCATAGGCCTGGGGGGTATTCCACGAACGGACGTTTAACAAACAGAGTTAACGCTGAACTCTAGGTTGAGTGAGCCTGTGCCAACTAAACCAGAGCTGTCGGTTACATGGCACCGGTTATGCATTAGTTCAATCAACACAGGGTTGGTTAACACAGGGTTGTGCGCGTCCACGCCAAACCTATAAAGAAGTGATTTATGGATCATGGAAACCCTGATCGAAATGGGGAAACGGGCCGCTTGAAAGTGAAAATGTCATGTTGTCCTGGGAACCGGATTTTCAGTTCTAAACAACCGAACGAGAGATGGCATTGAGATGTGCGAGAGATGTGTCGTTTCTTTCAAAATGAAAATAAATCAATATCAAGAGGTGAAAATCACTACCAATCGAAACATGTCGAGGCGTTAATGTATTCAATGCACGCTGCTGTGGAGAAGGCTATTTAAATATATTAAAGATTTGCGTGAGAATCTGTATCTCTCCAGCAAAAAGTCATCCGGATATAGCCGTGGTCTTATAAATCTCTCACGGTGGATTGCACGAATAATTGGCGCTCCGGTATCAACAGGGCTCTCATCAAAAGGGCATGCCATTGTGAACACATGGAATCTGCGGTGAACGCAGCTTTAAATCCCTAAAACCGGGTTATGTTCCAAACTTAACCTGCACAAAACCTGGTCCGACCAGGTTTGATTCAGAGCATATGTTGCTATAGTAACTAACGTTTTTTATAAAATGTCATCAACTTATTCATCAACAAGTCATTGGATATATTAATACCAGAAAATAATGAAGAAAAAAATTATATATATAGACTGGGAATCGAACCCCAGTCCCAACGGCGGCGGCGTGCATATCCTCTCCACACGGCGGCGGCGTAGCTTCTCCACACGTTCATTTCACACGTTGTTATCCTTCTCCAGGGAATCCTGGCACTATCCACTCGCCATAGCAGTCCCTCCGTCACCCTCCTCTCCGCGCCGCCGGAGGCTCAGTGTGCGGCACCGGGAGGTCCTCATCCGGTGGCACCTAACGGCGTCACTGGTGGGGGGGCTTTCTTTCTCTTGTACCGCGGGGCGGTGTCCATCGCCGGCGCGGAAGGCGGGCCGTTGGAGGGGACCGGGTACGCGGTCAGCGGCGGCCACTCTGGACGCGTGTCCGGCCATTCTCGCGGATCACCTCAGCTACGGCGCCCGCTGGGGGAACCCTCCGGCTGGCGCCTAGCAGCTGACTGAGAACTGGTGCGGACCAGGGGAATCCGACTGTTTAATTAAAACAAGCATCGCGAAGGGCCACGGTGGGTGTTGACGCGATGTGATTTCTGCCCGACACTAAAAACAGGTAAAACTGAGGAGGGCTTGTTAAGTTATCTTGACTCACGCAGTGTAACTTGACGTAAAAAGTATGAGCGTAGCGTCTGTACTTATTTAAATACTTTATTCTCATGTGCATCGGCTCTATTCATCCGTCTCATGCACAGGTAACAAGGGAATTGACAACATACGTCATACACACAGAAGCCGTAACACATCTAATAAACGGGCAATACTGCTACCGTAAATCAATGAGAAGAGCGTTCTCTATAATGATACTTTAACAGGGCTGTTTTAGACAGGGTAAAAAGGTGCTGTTTTAAATTACCCTTGTGGTATTTTGACCAAAATATGTTACAGACATTTCATTAAGATCCCAAGGAACCATTTCAACTTGTGGTAAAATGGGCATAATATGTCTCTGTTAAATAAAGTTTAGTTAAATCAAAGATTGTTTCATAAATCTGATTCAATCTGTGCTCATTAAAAGATAAGAGTGATGAAGGGCTGACATTTTTTTAAATAGTGCTTTCTAAATAATGATTTAATTATTTTTCTGACACAAAAGGGTGAATAAATAACAACAAAAAGAAAATAAACAAATATCGGTATCGGTATCGGCTATCGGCCAGATTGTTATTTTAAATATCGGTATCGGTATCGGCCAAGAATTTCCATATCGGTGCATCCCTACTTTTAGGCACTTACACCACTTAGCTAAGGTTTGGGAAACTTACTTAACAATCCATGTGCACAAAATAAACCTACCTCTGCAATGTTCACAAACGGTCTTTTTCTATCTGAGGAGAAATAGAGCAACCATCACAAAGATGCAGGAGAGCATCAGTGTCCCAAGCACAATGACCAATGGAAGTTGTTCTTGTCCTGGAATGAGAAAGAATCCAAGAAACAATTAATTAAATTAACAATTTAATTTCACTGAGTTCACTCTTTCTATCTCTCTCTCGTTCTGCTTCTCCAGAGCTGCAGGGTTGTTGTTTTTACTACTGACTGGTGCAGCTATGATTGATAAACCTTGATAACACACTATTTTACAACAACCAGTCTGATATTTTTCTCCCCAGTCGGTCTAGGCAGATGTCTGACAACGCAGAGCCTGGTTTTTGGGAACTGTTTGGTTTCTCTAGAATATTGGATCTTAGGTGTTGCCATGTAAAATGCTTTGAAATAATATGTGTTGTGATTTGTCCCTGTACACATAATTAAATTGAATTAGGGCCTCAACAAAACAAATAGTACCACAGGAAATTGAGAGAAGTTAGTTAGTTGAAGCAAAGTGAAGCCAAACTCCACCCAAAATAGGAAAATCAGAAACCAACGGAACAATTAGGAAATATGGATGGATCTTGATTTCATTAAAACTTTACAACATACTCATCTCCACTTTGGTTCCTCCACCAAACAGGATCTCTCGACATGTGACCACAGCGCAGTAGTAAGTCCAAGCATCTGAGGAGTTGTGTATAGTTTTGGACAGACTGTAGACGCAGCTCTTCTCCTCTTGTTCATCTCTCCTGCTGCTCTGAGTGTAAATGAAGCTGGGATGGGAGCGTCCTGATCCGGCTCTGAACCAGTGCACATTGTGTTCACCTGGACACTGGACCAGGTTTTCTTTGTTCGTGGAGAGAAGTGAACACTGGAGAGTCGTCGAGTTTCCCGGCTGGACTGACGCAGTCTCCGGACTTTGTTTGACATAGATGTGTTTCTGCTGATTTTTATGATCTGTGTGAATCACAAGATGAAAAGGAAAATGAAAAACGTTCAATTTAGTGCATCGTAGTAAACAAAGACACTAAAATGAACTTACTTTACCTTTCACAGCCAAAATTGTGCCATTAACAAAAGGAGTTATATATGGCTCTCCTGCTTGACAGAAGTATGTTGCTTCATCGTCTTTGCTTATATTTCTTATGGTAAGAGTATACAGATCATCATCTTTCCTGACTGTGAATCTCGGGTCGTCAAATTGTCCTTGAAGCTTTATATCTGGAGAAATTCCTTTAGCAAGTGTTTGGACCATGTATCCAAAATTCAGCTTGTACCAGAAAAACAACCAGGCTTCTGTCCCAGAAACAGAACATGTCAGATTGATGTTATCACCGAGGTTAGCCACAATCAAAGGGATCTGCTGAGGAACCTCTGCAGTCTGATGTAGAGCTAAAGAACAGAGAAACAGTGAGAGTTACACGACAGGACAAAAACAAACACTTCTAAAAACAACAAATAATTATCACAGGCTCATGTGTTTTTACCATATTTCCACCACAACAGAGGCTAGAAACTATATTTACATACTTACATAATGTGGTTAGGAGAATCAGAGCAGACAGTCCCTCGATCATTGTTGTATATTGGCCTGTGTTTGCGTAACTTATGTGATCCTATATATATTTCCACAACTTAAACGTCACTCTAACACTGAATTACAGAAATGATTCTATATACTATAATATACTAATATACATCAATACTGTGAAAACTGCATATTTAAAGTGTATGTTTTTTGTCATGATTCGTTTGTGTTGGAAAACACGTGTTCATGTTTTGAATTAATTTCAGAAATAACTTTATCGTAAACTGTAGATAGACAGTTGTAGCTTTTTTTTCATTTTCTATTATCAACAATTATAACATGTAACTGTTAATGCATAACAATGATTTCTAAATATGTATTTGTGCAAAAGTAAGTTCAACACATTTACAGTATCATGTTAATTTCAATTTACAATAGTGGTTAAACGATTCTTTCCAAGGCTCACACATGTCCAGCTGCTTAGGTTATGTGCTAGTTAAGAATATTTTTGAGATACAGTTATTGTATCAGCCTTATTTCATGATATTTGATAATCCTATTTTGTCAAAGACCTGGTTGTAATCCAATGAATTATTTTTTGGTAATTTAGGGAAGGTTCAAACCATTGCATAGTTTACAGGAGCGTGGCAGAGATTAGTCACTTTTCTCCTCCTGTTGTTTTAACTGTTGATGGATCCTGTTTTCCAGCCTGAAGACCTTCTGAATTAGCAGAGAGGGATTTAGCAACATGTCATTGGATTAAATAACATTGGACTGGTGCTGGTATGATTGATAATACTTGATTAAACAATAGTTTCATTAAAACAACCAGTTTGATATTTTTCTCCCCAGTCAGTCGAGGCAGATGGCCGACAACGCAGAGCCTGGTTCTGCTACTTTTGGTCAAAATAATAGTTAGTTTATTATACGAATAATTTAATTCAATTAGGGCCTCAACGAAACAAATAGTACCACAGGATATTGAGAGGAAAATGCGTGCGTACACACACACAAGCTAATAACAAACAGAGAAGTTAGTTGAAGCAAAGTGAAGCCAAACTCCACCCAAAATAGGATTAATTCCATTATGATCCTCACTGAGCCTGTAAACTGTGTAAACTAATAATACCAATAGATCCAAACACTGAGCAGTCAAAGCAAGTGTTTGAATCATCAAGGAAAGTTCCTGTAGCCGTACAGAGAAGAAGAACCTTCTGTTTTCTATCATCAACACAGTGCTCAGAAACCAACAGAACAATTAGGAAATATGGATGGATCTTGATTTCAATAAAACTTTACAACATACTCGTCTCCACTTTGGTTCCTCCACCAAACAGGATCTCTCCACATGTGACCACAGCCAGTGGCGGCTGGTGAAAATTATTCTAGGTGGGGCTGTAGGTGCCAGAAGCTTTCGGTAACTATCCCAATAAAAGAACCCAAACCAAAAGATACCATTGTTTTAGGGATAAACAATAATTATTTAATTGCCCTTTAAAAACAACAGTTTGACAGATAATGACAATGATATGAGATGTATATTAGTGAATACTCTTAATACAAAATTCAAGTTCTTGAGAGACATTTACAAGTGGTTGATGATTAAAAATAACTATATACAAAGAAAAACTGTCTCATAGGAACATAAAATGTACCAATTGGATTACATATATTAGTGAATACTCTTAGTACAAATTACAATATCATTGTATATTATTGTAATATTTACAGGTGGATGATTAAAGTTAACTATATACAGTTAGCATTAGCTGTAAGGTGGAATCAGGGTCAGCTATGGCATGATAGAAGCAAGAGCGGCAGACAACGTTACTCACCCCGCTGGTGCGCGCTACCGCACTCGTCTTCCCCGGTGGAGCGACTCCACGCTGTAAGCCAGTCTGGCAATGTGACAAGGTGTCTCAGTCAAGTGTGCCGACCAAGGTCCTGGAACGAAACAACAGCGCCAGGGAGACGCGAGTAAGAGTGGGCTGCTGCCTTAAATAGGGGCTGACAGCGCCCCCAGTGGCAGGGAGGGCACCTGCATCTGGCCACACTAGGATACTTAAAGCTTGGGGCGATATTTTTAGCGCCCCAAGCTTATCAAATTTGATGACGCTCATTGGCTAATTTACCCGTTGCTATGTGGTTTTTTTGCCTCAGCAACAGCCTACCATTGGCTGAGCTGCTGCAGTGCTGGGGCGACTTTCCCAGCGCCCCAGGAGGGAGGAGAAATGACCATGGACACAAATTATCCCCTAACTAATGGTTTATATTATATGTATGACTGGTTCTTGATGATTCAAAACATATTTATTTGTAGAATAAGCAGTACTTAAATTATTATTTTGAAAAAAATAAAAAAATATATATTTTTTTTAAAAATCACTTTCAATCAGGTGGGGCGGCGCCCTAGCGCCCCCTATTGGCCAGCCGCCACTGGTCCAGGGGCATCATGGGAAGAATCTGGGGAGGGCAAAGTCGCTTCAGCCGAAATGAAGGGATTCTGCCTCAGTGCATTAACCCCAATGGTGCTGCAGAGGTCAAGGTAGCACCGACGCTCTCTGAGAAGAGCCAGGCCGGGGCGGAGGTGACTAAAGTCAGCCAGGAGTGAGGTCACAGTGGAACTCCATCCACACACATGGACCCACCAACAAGCCAGAGAACGTTAATGTAGTTTTGCGAGTCCCTACAAATATGGAGTCGTCCTGTCCCAGAGTGACGTCTGTGATTTTTGCTGATGATACAAAGTGACCCGTTGTCCTGGGAATGTTTTGTCCTGTGGGAATATGGTCGGGTTGCCAACTTAGATATGATATGAATTATTGATTATTGATGATTGATTGAATAAGCATCATTAATGAGGTTTGTTTAAATGAATATAAAGTAAGATTTATTCTGTGTGGCCGGTTGTCTGTTGTCTTGCTAAAGCAAACACAAAATATATCAAGATGCTTATGAATCTTTACAGAACTAGATTATTATTTGCTGCAGCACTAAACAACACACAACTTCATCACTGCTTCAGCAGAAGGATAAAGGTCAAAGGTCAGATGAGTATGACGTGAAATTCTGCACAATTGATTTAACAAACCCCGAAAATACCCGACAGGAAGTAAAGCTGTTGTTTAAAACAGTCCAAGGATACACAAATTATCCAATTACTGTGAATTGAAATGTGTATTTTAAGGAAGGGAAGGGTGATGTGGAGGGGGGGGGGGGTAAGGGATGTGATGATTGACAGGTCAGATGCATAAGCAACAGCTATACCATTTCCCCGTCGTCGTTCCTTCTTGCTCATTATTTTCCTTCTCTATCTTCTTCCTTTCTTTCCTCTCCATCTCCTCCCTCTTCTTTGTTTCCTGTTTCTCCTTCTTTTCGATCTCTTTCTTTTCCTTCTCTATCTTCTTCCTTTCTTTCCTCTCCATCTTCTCCATCTTCTCTGTTTCCTGTTTCGCCTTCTTTTCGATATCTTTCTTTTCCTTCTCTATCTTCTTCACTTCTTTCTTCTCCATCTTCTTGCTTTCCTGTTTCTCCTTCTTCTCCTGCTTCCTCTTCTCCTCCTTCTCCCTTTTCACCTTCATCTCCTGCTTTTTCTTCTCCTTCTTCATGCTCTGCAGAGACAATATGTAACTAACGCTACATGTGTTATTGTTTATATATTTATTGAAGTGTCTTTCTGTTATTTTATTGTGAAAATGTTATACGATTTTATTTTGAAACGGTTCCGGTGGCGTTGCGGTCTTCCTCTGTTGACGGAAACTTCTAGAAAAAAAAAAGAAAAAAAAACCTTCACCTGCCGCACCACACTGCCTGTGAAGAGAGGAGACGGAAAAAACACGGCACAGAGCGGTGTGACGCAGCAACAAAACACGGCACGGAGCGGTGTGACGCAGCAACACTGGTGACGGTCCGACACGGCTAAAATGGATGATATTAAGGAACAAATGCATAAACTACGGACGGAAATAGAAGAAAGTTGTGGCTTATTATTTCAAGCTGAGAATGAAGGTTTGTCACACAAGGAATTAAAGGAGCAAATTGAAAGAAAAAAAAAACAGCTAGCTGAGCTTCAAGCTCAAATGGAGGATGCTAACGGGTTACCCCGACGATCAGAGCGGCCTAGTGCGCCCACAGAGAAGATGCTCCTCTATCAGAAGGAGGAATTAAGTAAAAAGGAAAAAAGACTGCTTAGCCTATATGAACAATGGAAAATGCTAATGAGAAAGTCCAAACAGAACTTGAAGACCAACTTATCAGACGCAGAGTTGGCATCACTGGCAGACAACATTGAAAAAGGAATGAATGACATCATCAAAGTGTACAGTGAAATGAGAGTGCATGCCACACCAGCAAATGAACTGAGACGTAAAATGGACTCATGTGAAGCTGTGACTAATGACATGTTGAAAGTCATTTATGAACGTTTATCAGCAATAGATGGTGAGTTTGATGCAGATTTTCAAAGGCAGCGTCTTCATCAGCTACACGCAAATGACTATGCTTACTCTGTATATGGTAGCGCTTCACTGTCAGGTGCCAGTCTCCGCTCTGAAACTGCGAGCATTGCAGCAAAGAGAATTGATGCAGCTGCAGAATTAGCTGCAAAGGAAGCTCAATACAAAGTAATGCAAGTTGAATTAAGGCAAAAGGAGAAAATAAGAACAATGGAAGAGCAATTGGACATGCAGAGGTATGAATTGGAGCGTCTACAGGCAGAAAAGGAGATGGAGGCTGCTCGTGCAAGACTGATGATCTACGACAGAGAAATCGGAACGGAAACAGATATTCAGCCCGCCCAGCAAAGCAGCAGAGCAAGCATTTCCATCCCCTCTGATCACCAGCAGAACCCTCACATTGTTGCACCAGCACCTCAGACTGACGTGTCTCAGTTGGCCCAAGCCATCCAAGAGAGCATCACATTAAACAGACTCCCAATGCCGATGCCCACAGTGTTTAATGGAGAACCAATTCTCTACATTGAATGGAGGGCTTCATTCATGTCACTCATCGACCGCAGAGGCATCTCTTCAGCTGATAAACTTTATTTTTTAAAGAAGATATGTCACGGGCTCAGCACACAAATGCCTTGAAGGCACCTTTTACGGCAGTGACGAAGAAGCATACGGAGATGCATGGAAAAAGCTAGACCAACGCTAGGGTCAGCCATTTCTTGTCCAAAGAGCTTTCAGGGAGAAGCTTTCAAAATGGCCGAAAATAAATTCCAAGGACGCTGAAGGGTTAAGGTCGTTCTCAGACTTCTTAAACGCCTGCCTGCAAGCCATGTCACATGTAAAGGGTCTAGAAATATTAAATGACTCTAAAGAAAATCAAAAGTTGATACAGAAAGTCCCTGATTGGTGAGCAGCCAGTTGGAATCGTCAGGTTACTGTCAAACTAATGGAAGGGAAAGATTTCCCCCCATTTAAAGACTTTGCTAACTTTGTGAACATGGAAGCGGGGATAGCATGCAACCCGATCACTTCTCTACATGCTCTTCACTCATCCAACACATTCCACGACAAAGGAGGCACAAGGGAAATAAGAGGAAACAAAGCCAATGTCCTCACGATGCAAACTATCACAAGTAGTGATGAAGCAGGAGCAAACAGTGTAAGATCTAAACTCCCCTGCATGTGTTGCAAAGATGATAAGCATCAGTTGCCAAGGTGCCCAGACTTCACGAAGAAGTCTCTGAAGGAGCGACGATCATATGTGATGGAGTATAAGCTGTGCTTCGGATGCATGAAACCAGGTCACAACGCAAGGGAATGTCGTCACCGGCACACATGTGATGTATGTAAGAGAAAGCACCCTACCTGTCTCCATGATTACACCTATAGAGCAAACACAGGTAGAGAGGGGACTGTATGCAGTTCGAACACAGCTCCAAACACGGCTAATGAAACCACAGTGGTAACAGCACTTAATGTCACTAGAGTGGGCCAGTCAGACATCACTTCTATGATCGTCCCAGTTTGGGTGTCCACAGCCAAAAACCCATCCAAGGAGCAGCTTGTGTATGCATTGTTAGACACCCAAAGTGACAGCACCTTCATCGATGAAGAAGTAACCAATAGGTTACAAGCCTACCCTGTCAAATTGAAACTGACCACTATGCTTGGAGAAAACACTATTGTGAAGAGTCAAAGAGTTATTGGACTGCGTGTAAGAGGCTACAATTCAAGCTTCCACATTGACCTTCCTCCCTCCTTCTTCCGTGAACCGTAATCATATACCCACGCATGAAACAGCAAAGAAATGGTCTCATCTAGAGGGAATTGTCGATGAAATGCCACCTCTACTTGATTGCGATATAGGACTTCTGATCGGATACAACTGTCCAAGAACATTAGCGCCCAGACAGGTGTTATCAGGAAAAGATAAAGAGCCCTATGCCATCCTTACAGATTTAGGGTGGAGCATGGTCGGAGGTTCAACCCCATGCCTGGATGAAACAGAATCCAGCCTGTGTCACAGAGTCAACGTTAAGGAACTTCCTCCAGAACCGCCAATGGACATTATAGGCATCCTGGAGTCAGACTTTAAGGACACGAAAGGAGAAGACAAGACTGTTTCACAAGAGGATCTCATATTCCTTGAGAAACTTAAAGGAAGCATAAGGAAAAATGACAATGTACATTATGAGATGCCTCTGCCATTCAAGCAACAGCAACACTTACCTGATAACAAAAGGCTTGCTGAAATCCGACTAAGTCATCTAAGACAAAAGTTCGAAAAGGATGAGAAATTCATGAAAGAAATTCAAGACTACACAACATACATGTGTGAAATTATTCAGAGAGGTGATATAGAGAAGGATGGAACTCAAGAATTACCATCACGGAAGGATATGTTGCTGGATCTGTCCATAGGAGATCCAGAAGTCAGAGAGGCACAGACACTGCTGACAAAAAGGAAGGAAAAAAAGCTGTTGAGCAAAGGAAGCAAACTGCCACATCACAAGAAGCTTCGCCAGCTTGATCGATTTCTTAACACGGATGGGCTTCTCAAGGTGGGAGGAAGACTCTGTCATGCAACTTTCTCTGACTCTTTCAAGCACCCAATTGTCATTCCCAAAGAGCAGCATGTGACATCACTAAGAATAGCTCATAGCCACAAAAGAGTAAAGGGAAAAGGCTTCACCATGAACAACATCAGATCCAGTGGCTATTGGATTCCTGATATGAGTAGAGCAGTTTCATCATTCCTCTGTCAATGTGTGACTTGTCTCAAACTCAGGAGACCGCCAGAGACCCAAAGAATGTGTTGAACATGTAGAGCCGACAGGACCTGTACAGAGCAAAAAGATGGTGCCATGTACAGTTTCTAGCAGAGCAGTTCTGGAGTCGCTGGAGACAGGAATATCTTCACAACATCATCACAAGGCAGCGGTGGCACACTCCAAGGAGAAATTTACAAGTGGGCGATATTGTGATGGACGTTGATGTACTGTTGCCCAGAGGTGAATGGAGACTTGCCAGGGTTTTGGAGACTGTAAGTGGCAAAGATGGACTTGTGAGGAAGGTGAAAGTCTCAGTGGGAGATAAGAGCTTGAACAAGAAGGGTAAACTTTCTTGTAAACTTTCTGTGTTGGAACGTCCAGTGCAGAAGTTAGTTCTGCTATTGGAAGCTACTTAAGCTAAATGCAAATTGAACTGATATAGTTGATGTGAAATTATTCGTTGTTATTGTCATTATACAAAACACTCCTAATTTGGTGGGAGTGTAACTAGCCCTACATGTGTTATTTTTTATATATTTATTGAAGTGTCTTTCTGTTATTTTATTGGGAAAATGTTATACGATTTTTGTTTTAAACGGCTCTGGTGGCGTCTTCCTCTGTTGACGGAAACTTCTAGAAAAAAGTGTTATGTTTAGCGACCCTCCGAGGAAGGACAATTTCTTACGGTGTTTCTTAGTTGTTCAAAGTTTTATTAATTTGTATTAACAAGGACGGTTTGAATAAACAGAACATCAGTCAAAAAATACCATCTTTAGGAGGATCTGTTACACAATATGAGTTTAACTCTTTCTTTTTCAAAGTTTAAACCTCAAACAAACCTACGATCCATAAGATTCAAATCACAATGAGCTGATGGAACTTACTTGAAGCCAAATGGGCAGCTGGATCAGGGGAAGTATTTCATCCTCCTGTTTGCTTTCCCTCTTGAGTGACAGCTCCTGCTCATTGGACGACTTCTCCTCTGACTGGCTGGCCCCATTGAGGAGGACCCTGTACTCCGGCTGCTCCTCACGGCTCTATTGCAGAGATTCAGATTTTTCCTTCTGCTCAATTTGGATTTTCTCCGTCTCAACTAGCTCTTCCTCCATGTTCATCTCTACGAGCTCCTTCTCCAGCTCCTTCTCTTTGGCCTTTGCAGACTCCACATGTTGAGTCAAGGGGATCAAGTCCATCTGGCACTTCATCAGAAGTGAGGCAGGAGACTCCATCTGCTCCACCATCTTTCCCTCTGTTTCCCAGGTGAGGTTGTTGGTGGAGGTCTGCTCCTTCAGGGTGGAGTATTCACAATCCAGCTCCATCAGGGCGAAGTTTTCATCCATCTGCTCTTTCAGTTGAGGGATTGCAGCTTTCAGCTCCCTCAGGGCAGAGCTATCAAGATGGGGGTTTTCATCCACCAGCTCCTTCATGGCAGTGACTTGAGCAATCAGCTCCTTCAGGAGGAAGAAGTATTGAGCCTCTGGGTCCTTCAGGGCAGAGTATTCATTCACAAGCTCCCTCTGACGGGGGTTCTTATCCATCAGCTCCGTCGGGGTGAAGCTTTCATCCATCAGCTCATTCAGGGTGAGGCTTATATTATCCAGCTCCTGCAGGGCCTCCAGCGTCCCAGGTGAGGCAGGAGACTCCATCTGCTCCACCATCTTTCCCTCTGTTTCCCAGGTGAGGTTGTTGGTGGCGGTCTGCTCCTTCAGGGTGGAGTATTCATTAAAGTCAGCCAGGAGTGAGGTCACAGTGGAACTCCATCCACACACATGGACCCAGCAACAAGCCTGAGAACGTCAATGTAATTTGCGAGTCTACAAATATGGAGTCGTCCTGTCCCAGAGTGACGTCTGTGATTTTTGCTGATGATACAAAGTGACCCATTGTCCTGGGAGTGTTTTGTCTTCTGGGAATTTCTTCGTGTTGCCGACTTGAATATGATGTCGATTATTGATTATTGATGATTGATTGAATAAGCATCATTAATGAGATTTGTTTAAATGAATATAAAGTAAGATTTATTCTGTGTGGCCGGTTGTCTGTTTTCTTGCTAAAGCAAACACAAAACATATCAAGATGCTTATGAATCTTTACAGAGGCCATAGTAGAAAATTGTGAACAGTTAACAAACCTTAGTGCGCACACCACCACCACCAAGGTCCAGCTGTCTGTGTGTGAAACCACATTTATACAAACTAGATTAATATTTGCTGCTGCACTAAATAACACACAGCTTCATCACTGCTTCAGCAGAAGGATAAAGGTCAAAGGTCAGATTAGTCTGACGTGAAATTCTGCACAGCTGATTTTAACAAACCCTGAAAATACCCGACAGGAAGTAAAGCTGTTGTTTAAACAGTCCACGGATACATTGTCCTGGGAATGTTTTGTCCTGTGGGAATATGGTCGGGTTGCCAACTTATATATGATATCGATTATTGATTATTGATGATTGATTGAATAAGCATCATTAATGAGGTTTGTTTAAATTAATATAAAGTAAGATTTATTCTGTGTGGCCGGTTGTCTGTTGTCTTGCTAAAGCAAACACAAAAGATATCAAGATGCCAACTGATTTTAACAAACCCTGAAAATACCCGACAGGAAGTAAAGCTATTGTTTAAACAGTCCACGGATACACAAATTATTGAATTACTGTGAATTGAAATGTGTATTTTAAGGCAGATCCACGAGCAGGAAAACAAAGTAAATATACCTGAGTTCAGTAAATATATGATCCGTCAGTTTCTCTAAAGATAATAGAATTAAATCTGGGAAAAGTGTGGCTGTGCAGAAAGAGTGTCGCTCAGTTCAAATAATAAACATGTGTATAAATAATATACAGCTATTGAGTATTTTTTACATATACATTTTGGGTTTTCATCATTTGGACCAACCGTCTTCTGTAATAAAAAAGCAAACCCTTCATCTCAATGAAAAATCTTTATTATTTATTCAATAATATATTTGTAAGAAAAGTCAGTCTGGAGTAGAGGGAAAGGGAGGGAGGGAGGGAGGGAAGGGCGGTGTTGGGGTGGGGGGGAGGGAGGGAAGGGCGGTGTGGAGGGGGGGGGAAGGGATGTGATGATTGACAGGTCAGAAGCAGAAGCAACAGCTCCACCATTTCCCCGTCGACGTTCCTTCTTGCTCATTATTTTCCTTCTCTATCTTCTTCCTTTCTTTCCTCTCCATCTCCTCCCTCTTCTTTGTTTCCTGTTTCTCCTTCTTTTCGATCTCTTTCTTTTCCTTCTCTATCTTCTTCCTTTCTTTCCTCTCCATCTCCTCCCTCTTCTTTGTTTCCTGTTTCTCCTTCTTTTCGATCTCTTTCTTTTCCTTCTCTATCTTCTTCCTTTCTTTCCTCTCCCTCTCCTCCCTCTTATTTGTTTCCTGTTTCTCCTTCTTTTCGATCTCTTTCTTTTCCTTCTCTATCTTCTTCACTTCTTTCTTCTCCATCTCCTCCATCTTCTTGCTTTCCTGTTTCTCCTTCTTCTCCTGCTTCTTCTTCTCCTCCTTCTCCCTTTTCACCTTCATCTCCTGGTTTTTCTTCTCCTTCTTCATGCTCTGCTTGTCATTCTCCAAGGGGACTTCCTGAAAAGACAGAGACAATATGAGTTTAACTCTTTTTCTTTTTCAAAGTCTAAACCTCAAACAAACCTACGATCCAAAAGATTCAAATCATGAGCTGATGGAACTTACTTGAAGCTCCCTCTGACGGGGGTTCTCATCCATCAGCTCCGTTGGGGTGAAGCTTTCCTCTATCAGCTCATTCCGGGTGAGGCTTATAACATCCAGCTCCTCCAGGGCCTCCAGCGTCCCAGGTGAGGCAGGAGACTCCATCTGCTCCACCATCTTTCCCTCTGTTTCCCAGGTGAGGCTGCTGGTGGCGGTCTGCTCCTTCAGGGTGGAGTGTTCACCATCCAGCTCCATCAGGGCAAAGTTTTCTTCCACTTGTGTCCTCAGAAGGGGATTTTCATTCATCTGCTCCTTCAGCTGAGGGATTGCCGCTTTCAGCTCCCTCAGGGCGGAGCTATCCAGATGGGGGTGTTCATCCACCAGCTCCTTCATGGCAGTGACTTGAGCAATCAGCTCCTTCAGGAGGAAGAAGTATTCAGCCTCTGGGTCCTTCAGGGCAGAGTATTCGTTCAGAAGTTCCCTCTGGCGGGGGTTCTTATCTATCAGCTCCGTCGGGGTGAAGCTTTCCTCCATCAGCTCAACCAGAGTGAGGCTGATATCATCCAGCTCCTGCAGGGCCTCCAGCGTCCCAGGTGAGGCAGGAGACTCCATCTGCTCCACCATCTTTCCCTCTGTTTCCCGGCTGAGGTTGTTGGTGGCGGTCTGCTCCTTCAGGGTGGAGTGTTCACTATCCAGCTCCATCAGGGCGATGTTTTCATCCACTTGTGTCCTCAGATGGGGGTTCTCATCCATCTTCTCTTTAAGCTGAGGGATTGCAGCTTTCAGCTCCCCCAGGGCGGAGCTATCCAGATGGGGGTTTTCATCCACCAGCTCCTTCATGGCAGTGAACTGGGCAATCAGCTCCTTCAGGAGGAAGATGTCTTGAGCCTCTGGGTCCTTCAGGGCAGAGTATTCCTTCAGAAGCTCCCTCTGACGGGGGTTCTTATCCATCAGGTTCTCCGTCGGGGTGAAGCTTTCCTCCATCAGCTCAACCAGAGTGAGGCTGATATCATCCAGCTCCTGCAGGGCCTCCAGCGTCCCAGGTGAGGCAGGAGACTCCATATGCTCCACCATCTTTCCCTCTGTTTCCCGGCTGAGGTTGTTGGTGGCGGTCTGCTCCTTCAGGGTGGAGTGTTCACTATCCAGCTCCATCAGGGCGATGTTTTCATCCACTTGTGTCCTCAGATGGGGGTTCTCATCCATCTTCTCTTTCAGCTGAGGGATTGCAGCTTTCAGCTCCCCCAGGGCGGAGCTATCCAGATGGGGGTTTTCATCCACCAGCTCCTTCATGGCAGTGAACTGGGCAATCAGCTCCTTCAGGAGGAAGATGTCTTGAGCCTCTGGGTCCTTCAGGGCAGAGTATTCCTTCAGAAGCTCCCTCTGACGGGGGTTCTTATCCATCAGGTTCTCCGTCGGGGTGAAGCTTTCCTCCATCATCTCAATCAGGGTGAGGCTTATAACATCCAGCTCCTGCAGGGCCTCCAGCGTCCGCATCTCCCTATTCCAAACCAGGAGGGTTGGGCTGGGGTCCTGCAGAGTACTGCTGCTGGTGCACTCTTGTTCCTCGTTCATGTCTGCTGAGATGATGATCCTCTGCATGTTGATGAACAGGTGCTGCAGTTGGACCACGTTATACAAAGGGTTTGAAGAGCGATTTCTTGCGTATCTGCTTTCTTCTGTCGGTGTCGTCAGTGGCGGTGATTGGAAGTCACAGGTGAGATGTATCTCGTGTGTCTCTCGTTGACTCGCACTTGTCCTGACGGTGGCTCCACTCAGAGACGTGGCTCCTTATATAGGAGATATTTGGCTTTGATCTGTTTCTCAACTCCACTCAGCTTCACAGCTTCACAGCTTCAAGCTTCAAAGAATGCCTTTTTAAGCTTTGAAGAGTAAATTGGCTTTGAACTATTTCATAATTGTGACATAATGTTACATGGTAGTTGTCATATGACCTTGACTGACACATGTGTGATTTTTAAAGGAAATATTAACAGTATAAAAGCAGATCTACACTTTTAGTCAAACAGATTGTTTCATATATAATCACTTCATTTCATATAAAGGAATACTTTTATATTCAAACTTAATCAGCTTAAAAAAAATGTAGTTACACAGACTTAAAAAAGTTACACATACAAAGTTTCTGCTGGTGCATGAAAAAGTTACACATATAACAATTAAATAGAACATATATAATATAATTATAATAACAAGTATGTTTGGATCCATCAGATGGTCTGAATCCAGATACAGGACACCAGGGGTGCAGCTAATGAATCTGTCCATTTCCTGAATCATCTTGTCCACGAAATGCAAGAAAGTAGTAATAACTTTACAGTGAAATTGTGAATAAAAAGATGCAAAGGTCAAGATAACATCTTCAAATGTCTTGTTTTGTCTGAACAACAGTTTATTTTCATGCACAAAAGAACTTGAAACCTGCAGATGTTTGGTATTTTGCTCAAGATGGGACCGAAAAAATTATTTGATTCTAAAAGATATTTGCAGATTTCCTGTTGATCGACAGATCTGTGAATCGTAGCAGCTCAACGATCACAGATCCTTAAAATGAAAGTAATTAATAAAATATATAATTTCCGCTGCACGATCTCCTTATTTTGTGTTTATGATGACAGATCAATCTTTTCTGTCTTTTCTGTAAATACAACTGAGACAGGAAGATGTAGCTTCCGATCTGAATCATGATACCGTAAATACGAAATAAAAGATGCAATTTTTCCAAGTCTCCGAGTCACCTCCACACGTTTCCTCTAAAGTGTCTGGTACTTTTTATAACAAGAATTGTATTTATTTTATTATGTCGATTGTCTCGACACACCCTCATTGTCTTGTTTGTGTGTTCAATAATGTATTTGTTGAGCGATGTAGTGAGTCCTGACTGTGGCGCTCTCCACCCTCACTGTGTTTGTGGTGTGCCACGCCCCCTACAACGCCTCGCACATCGTTGGGTTTGCGTTGAAGACAGTGTGGAGTGGAGGGCGTACGCTATGCTGAGGAGCTCCTGCTAAGTTTTATTGGAACCTGCCGTGATGCTGATGCTGTCGCAGAAAGGGTCCAGGGCAGTGGCGGCTGGTGAAAATTATTCTAGGTGGGGCTGTAGGTGCCAGAAGCTTTCGGTAACTATCCCAATAAAAGAACCCAAACCAAAAGATACCATTGTTTTAGGGATAAACAATAATTATTTAATTGCCCTTTAAAAACAACAGTTTGACAGATAATGACAATGATATGAGATGTATATTAGTGAATACTCTTAATACAAAATTCAAGTTCTTGAGAGACATTTACAAGTGGTTGATGATTAAAAATAACTATATACAAAGAAAAACTGTCTCATAGGAACATAAAATGTACCAATTGGATTACATATATTAGTGAATACTCTTAGTACAAATTACAATATCATTGTATATTATTGTAATATTTACAGGTGGATGATTAAAGTTAACTATATACAGTTAGCATTAGCTGTAAGGTGGAATCAGGGTCAGCTATGGCATGATAGAAGCAAGAGCGGCAGACAACATTACTCACCCCGCTGGTGCGCGCTACCGCACTCGTCTTCCCCGGTGGAGCGACTCCACGCTGTAAGCCAGTCCGGCAATGTGACAAGGTGTCTCAGTCAAGTGTGCCGACCAAGGTCCCGGAACGAAACAACAGCGCCAGGGAGACGCGAGTAAGAGTGGGCTGCTGCCTTAAATAGGGGCTGACAGCGCCCCCAGTGGCAGGGAGGGCACCTGCATCTGGCCACACTAGGATACTTAAAGCTTGGGGCGATATTTTTAGCGCCCCAAGCTAATCAAATTTGATGACGCTCATTGGCTAATTTACCCGTTGCTATGTGGTTTTTTTGCCTCAGCAACAGCCTACCATTGGCTGAGCTGCTGCAGTGCTGGGGCGACTTTCCCAGCGCCCCAGGAGGGAGGAGAAATGACCATGGACACAAATTATCCCCTAACTAATGGTTTATATTATATGTATGACTGGTTCTTGATGATTCAAAACATATTTATTTGTAGAATAAGCAGTACTTAAATTATTATTTTGAAAAAAATAAAAAAATAAAAATAATTTTTAAAAATCACTTTCAATCAGGTGGGGCGGCGCCCTAGCGCCCCCTATTGGCCAGCCGCCACTGACCACAGCGCAGTAGTAAGTCCCAGCATCTGAGGAGTTGTGTATAGTTTTGGACAGACTGTAGACGCAGCTCTTCTCCTCTTGTTCATCTCTCCTGCTGCTCTGAGTGTAAATGAAGCTGGGATGGGAGCGTCCTGATCCGGCTCTGAACCAGTGCACCCTGTGTTCACCTGGATACTGGACCAGGTTTTCTTTGTTCGTGGAGAGAAGTGAACACTGGAGAGTCGTCGGGTTTCCCGGCTGGACTGACGCAGTCTCCGGACTTTGTTTGACATAGATGTGTTTCTGCTGATTTTTGTGATCTGTGTGAATCACAAGATGAAAACGAAAATGAAAAAACTTCAATTTAGTACATCGTAGTAAACAAAGACACTAAAATGATCTTACTTTACCTTTCACAGCAAAAATTGTGCCATTAACAAAAGTAATTATATATGGATCTCCTGCTTGACAGAAGTATGTTGCTTCATCGTCTTTGCTTATATTTCTTATGGTAAGAATAAACAGATCATCATCTTTCCTGACTCTGAATCTCGGGTCGTCAAATTGTGCTTGAAGCTTTATATCTGGAGAAATTCCTTTAGCAAGTGTTTGGACCATGTATCCAAAATTTAGCTTGTACCAGAAAAACAACCAGGCTTTTGTCCTAGATACAGCACATGTCAGATTGATGTTATCACCGAGGTTAGCCACAATCAAAGGGATCTGCTGAGGAACCTCTGCAGTCTGATGTAGAGCTAAAGAACAGAGAAACAGTGAGAGTTACACGACAGGACAAAAACAAACACTTCAAAAAACAACAAATAATGATCACAGGCTCATGTGTTTTTACCATATTTCCACCACATCAGTGGCTAGAAACTATATTTACATACTTACATAATGTGGTTAGGAGAATCAGAGCAGACAGTTCCTTGATCATTGTTGTATATTGGCCTGTGTTTGCGTAACTGGTGTCGTCCCACTCAAATGGAAGATTTAGTCACAGATTGGCTGATATAGTAAATCCACTTCCTGTAAAATGTATGTTCTTCTCTTCCACTGAGATATTAGCCAATGACACTTTCTCTCTCTCTAATGTGTGTGTGTGTGTGTGTGTGTGTGTGTGTGTGTGTGTGTACATGTGTGTGTATATATACACACATTGTAATGAACAACACATGGTGATACATTCAAGAGCCTTTTTACTTTGTGCTTTATGCTTCTCAACCCATCATAGCCTGAAATACAGTATTTCAAAATTGTTTTAAAAAAGATTTTTGCAGAAATCATAATTACAATTAATTTTCCATCAAATAATATTTTGTAGACAGAGTGGGCCTTTGCCACAGTAGTTTTTTAATTCATAGTTCAACTGATTGAAACACTACAAGAAAAAAAATGTGTCTTGGAGAAACATCAGTCTAAAAAAAACTACTTAAAATTCTGAGAAAAATCTATTCATCTATTTCCCATTCACTAACATAAGGGAGGCTGCATTAATGGCCTATGCTTCAACCGGCCACCAGGAGGTGATCAAGGTGTTTCGGCCTCATCTTGATGTCAGTCAATGGTTTTACATCAGTCTAGACTCAAAGAGCTTCACTGTTAACAAACAATCTTCCTGTCACACTGAAGACGTCTGGGGACAACTCAGATGTCAGGTCATATGTTAGACAACATAAGTTAAATGTTGAGATTGAAATGAAATAGAATGAACTGTGAGACTCCTTCCTCCTCACACCTAAAAGATCATTATGTAACCAACGTTTTTGCTTTGATGATAGAAGCACAACGTATACATGTCTGTTGCTGGGCCTCACCACTTAAAAGCAGTTATGTCATCTCATCTCAGCACTAAGACATAAGTAGGACACTAAACAGTACATGTACAGCTGGCCTGGACTATCACATTTCATTCTGGCTATTTCTGAAAATACAAATTTCAAAAAGCACTATTGTAAGATGATGATGATCAAATAATCTGTACCAATGAATTGGGTAAAGAAAAGCCAACTTTACAATGGAAATAAGATCAAAGTGTTTATCATCTTTTATGCAGCAGGGACAGTGAGGTATCTCCAACCATCTCTTTAAGTGTCATGGGATTGGTTCATCCTTTGAGTTGCAGCCTCCCATCGGAAATCCGATTGGATTCTTTCGATGTCAAAACGTTATGTTGTTGAAACGGAGACAAGGTAAGGTTACATTGATTGGGGAGCGGGGGGTTCAGAACCTCACAGCCTATGCCATATGGACTGTGCCCTGAGAGTCCGATCCTCTGGGACACACCTCACGGCTTTCAACCAGGCCGATACTGCCTTTAAATCAACAGAGAAAAGCATTGTTTCAGCACTACAGCACAGTTAAGCCTTCAGCACAGAGAGTAGCAATGAAATAAATGAGCCCTGTGAGGCTTATTATACATAATGACATAATGTAACATTTTGAACACATAAAAGTACGTGCTTTATGAATTTTATTTCCTACTTCTCGTTAAACCAACAAAAGTCTTGTCAATTGTTTGTATCACAGCACTGTGGTATTTGCACATCAGTGCCTGTGAAACAACAAAGTGTGCTGCAGTAGCTGAGCTGTGATGTAGGCTGTGGTTGGCTACTGCTCTGCTCCGACAGACCACCGAGCACGTTTACTCAGAATTGGTCATCGCATGCATCAACAGGATACGTAACTAGGTACAAGAAGCCTCTAAATTTAGCAACACCGGTCTGTTTTGAGGTCTGCTCCCCCGGATGTGTGCTTGTAAGGAATAGTCACTTAAAACCAACTTCTTGGTAGAAGCGTTTGTATTCCGACAATCGGCTATTATAAAAATATCAGCTGAAGGCAAGTCGGTACAAAGATTCACACCTCACACAACCACAATTTTCCATTTAGCATTGTTTATCACGACATGCAGGTGTGTGTGAAAGGGAAAGTATGAGAGGCCCCTTGAGATAGTTAATACTTGGTCTCACACACCAGTATACTCTCTCACACACACACACGCACACACACACAAACACACACACAAACACACACACAAACACACACACACACACACACACACACAACTATACTCTCTCACATGTACCATCATTCTCTCTCCCACACACTTCCAAGAGAGATAATTCATAATTGCTCTTACACCTAATATCATAATCTCAGACATGCACCACTATACTCTGACACAAACACTAGCATACTCTCCTACATGCACAATCACGATCTCTCTTATTCACGATCATACACACAACACTGAATTCTCTTGCACAGAGATATTATGGCACATGTAGGATAAATTAGTAGAACATGAGAATGCAAATAACCATGTGTGGGGAACAAGGTGACAGTGAATATAACACAGAATGGTATATATGAATGAGTACATTAGTATGTGTGAGACCCCCCCAACATTAACCTAAATATAATTTCTAAATTTGTGTCTGAATCCGGCCTGAACTATTGTGTCCAGATGGGTCCTGATGGGCTCAGGTAAGGTGTCCATACCAATACATACAGATTTACATTTATTTACTGAATTGGGAAATAATGTAAAATAATAATTAAATGTATTAATAATTTCAGGAAATTAATTTAAGAAACAAACCAATTTGATTTCCGATGGGAGGCTGCAGCACAAAGGATGAACCAATCCCACGACACTTAAAGAGATGGTTGGAGATACCTCGCTGTCCCTTTAGGACAATTTAAAATTGCAGAGAGAATTTAGAGTAAACACTTTGATCTTACTTTTTTACCAAATTCATTATTACAGATTATTTGATCATCATCATTTCACCTCAGCAGTTATTGAAATTTGCATTTTCAGAGAAAAGCCAGATTGAAATGTGATAGTCCAGGCCAGCTGTACATCTACTGTTTAGTGTCCTACTTATGTCTTAGTCCCGAGATGAGAAGACACATCTGCTTTTAAGTGGTAAGGCCCAGCAACAGACATGTACACGTTGTGCTTTTATATCAAAGCACAACGTTGGCTACATAATGATCTTTATAGGTGTGAGGAGGAAGGAGTCTCACAGTTCATTCTATTTCATTTCAATCTCAACATTAAGTCTTGACTTTCTGTCCTGTGTGAAGAACATTTCAGTTTAGACAACATATGACCTGACATCTGAGTTGTCCCCAGACGTCTTCAGTGTGACAGGAAGATTGTTTGTTAACAGTGAAGCTCTGTGAGTCTAGACTGATGTAAAACCTTTGACTGACATCAAGAAGAGGCCGAAACATCTTGTGATGGTGAGTAGATTTCAAACAGCGTAATCTGAGCAGTTGTGGTGGCCTGGTTCTTAAACTGTCCGTCAACACTTCTCACCTCAGAGAGGCCCCTGCTTGGGAACTTGACTCTTCTTCAGCAGAGGAGTCTGATCGTAAATGCTACAGCACAAATCTTAGGCGAGGAAAACACATCAAATGTTTTTCATGGACATGGTTGAAATCTAATGAATTCTTTTTTTTGTAATTTAGAGAAGTTTCATATCACTGCACATTTTACAGGAACGTGAGAGAGATTTACATTCTTCTCTTTGAACGGCTGAATGTTGTTTTAACTGTCGATGGATCCTGTTTCACCGACTGAAGACTTTCTGAATTACCAGAGAGAGATTTTGCAACATGTCATTGGATAAATGACACAAGATAAACCCTAAAAGCCCTTAATTACCCCTTACCCTAACCCTTACCCAGCAGTGGTGGAAAAATTATCATATTATAATATTTTATTAGTGCATCAAATGTATGGAAGCAAAATTTTATGAGTAAATAGAAATCAAAAAAAGATGTGGTAGAAAATAGATATAAAGGTATAAAAACAGGGTTATCAAATAACATGAAATAAGGCTGATACAAGAACTCTATCTCAAAGACATTATTATTATTATTATATATCATTTAACCTAAGCAGCTCGACACGCGTGAGCCCTGGAAAGAATCGTTTAAACATTATTGTAAAATGAAATTAATATGTTACTGTAAATGTGTTGAGTTTAATTTTGCACGAATATATATTTAGAAATGAATGTTATGCATTAACAGTTACATGTTATAATTGTTGATAATATAAAATGAATAATATAAATCTTTATCATAAACTGTCCATCTACAGTTTGATAAAGTTATTTCTAAAATTAATTCAAATCATGACCATGTGCTTTGCAACACAAACGAATAATGAAAAAAAACATTCACTTTAAATATGTTTTTTATAAAGTATTATTGTATATTTATATACGATAGTATATATAATCATTTATATAATTCAGTGTTAGAGTCATGTTTAAGTTGTTGAAACATACATATGTGTGGGTATTTATATACATATATGTATACACACACACACACACACACACATTAGAGAGGGAGAAAGTGTCATTGGCTAAACTCTCAGTGGAAAAGAACACACAATTTACAGGAAGTGGATTTACTATATCAGCCAATCACTATGATTTCCACTGTGACTAAATCTTCCATTTGAGTGGGACGACACCAGTTACGCAAACACAGGCCAATATACAACAATGATTGAAGGACTGTCTGCTCTGATTCTCCTAACCACATTATGTAAGTATGTAAATATAGTTTCTAGCCACTGATGTGGTGGAAATATGGTAAAAACACATGAGCCTGTGATAATTATTTGTTGTTTTTGGAAGTGTTTGTTTTTGTCCTGTCGTATAACTCTCACTGTTTCTCTGTTCTTTAGCTCTACATCAGACTGCAGAGGTTCCTCAGCAGATCCCTTTGATTGTGGCTAACCTCGGTGATAACATCGATCTGACATGTTCTGTTTCTGGGACAGAAGCCTGGTTGTTTTTCTGGTACAAGCTGAAATTTGGATACATGGTCCAAACACTTGCTAAAGGAGCTTCTGCAGATATAAAGCTTCAAGAACAATTTGACGACCCGAGATTCACAGTCAGGAAAGTGGATGATCTGTATACTCTTACCATAAGAAATATAAGCAAAGACGATGAAGCAACATACTTCTGTCAAGCAGGAGAGCCATATATAATTACTTTTGTTAATGGCACAATTTTGGCTGTGAAAGGTAAAGTAAGATCATTTTAGTGTCTTTGTTTACTACGATGCACTAAATTGAAGTTTTTTCGTTATCGTTTTCATCTTGTGATTCACACAGATCACAAAAATCAGCAGAAACACATCTATGTCAAACAAAGTCCGGACACTGCGTCAGTCCAGCCGGGAAACCCGACGACTCTCCAGTGTTCACTTCTCTCCACGAACAAAGTAAACCTGGTCCAGTGTCCAGGTGAACACAGTGTGCACTGGTTCAGAGCCGGATCAGGACGCTCCCATCCCAGCTTCATTTACACTCAGATCAGCAGGAGAGATGAACAAGAGGAGAAGAGCTGCGTCTACAGTCTGTCCAAAACTATACACAACTCCTCAGATGCTGGGACTTACTACTGCGCTGTGGTCACATGTGGAGAGATCCTGTTTGGTGGAGGAACCAAAGTGGAGACGAGTATGTTGTAAAGTTTTATTGAAATCAAGATCCATCCATATTTCCTAATTGTTCTGTTAGTTTCTGAGCACTGTGTTGATGATAGAAAAGAGAAGGTTCTTCTTCTCTGTACGGCTACAGGAACTTTCCTTGATGATTCAAACACTTGCTTTGACTGCTCAGTGTTTGGATCTATTGGTATTATTAGTTTACACAGTTTACAGGCTCAGTGAGGATTATAATGGAATCAATTCTATTTTGGGTGGAATTTGGCTTCACTTTGCTTCACCTAACTTCTCTGTTGGTTATTTGCTTGTGTGTGTGTGTGTGTGTGTGTGTGTGCGTTTTTCTCTCAATTTCCTCAGGTACTATTTGTTTCGTTGAGGCCCTAATTGAATTTAATAATTATTATAAAAAATTAACTATCATTTGGACCAAAAGTAGCAGAACCAGGCTCTGCGTCGTCGGCCATGTGCCTCGATCGACTGGCGAGAAAAAAATCAGACTGGTTGTTGTAATGAAAATAGTGTGTTATCAAGGTTTATCAATCATAGCAGCACCAGTCAGTAGTAAAATTAACAACACTGCAGTTCTGGAGAAGCAGAACGAGAGAGCGATAGAAAGAGTGAACTCAGTGAAATGAAATGTCTCTGGGATTCTGTCTCATTCCAGGACAAGAACAACTTCCATTGGTCATTGTGCTTGGGACACTGACGCTCTGCTGCATCATTGTGATTGTTGCTCTAATTCTCTTCAGAAAGAAAAAGACTGTTTGCGAACATTGCAAAGGTAGGTTCATTATGTGCACATGGATTGTTAAGTAAGCCGGGGCCATTATTGTTCTTTTAATGCCAGTTTCTGTAACAGGTTGCGATGTAATAATTAAGATGTAATTTCATGGTTTTAACATGAATAGCTTCACGTTTACGCGGGGAAGGAGTTGCTAGCCGCCATTTGCGAGTGAGCAGCGTTCGAATGCACAAAAAGATTTTAAAAATGCATTTACTGACTGAGGCAACTGACACAAAGGCAACTGACACAGAGGCTCGGACACTGACGAGTACATTCGTTTTTGTTTGGTCCATGTCATAACCGCAAACAAGGAGGAGCTGTATACGTCCTATACCACAGCCAGCCACCAGGGGGGCGATTGGGTCTGAGATGCTAATGCCAGAGCGACATCTACTGGCATTAACATTGTATAACATGTAAAATGAGTTGTCGAGACACTTCATTATTATCTTGCCTTCATAAACAGGAGCAGCGACGGCCTCCCATCCTGATGGATCAGCTGAGGATCAACCAAATGATGCGGTAAATAAAATCTAAATATTGAATGCATGTTGAGACAAAATGGTTAACAGCGGATGTGGAAAGGAAATGTCTTTAACCACGGTCGGCATTGAAATGATTTTGGTTAAGGTTTGTGATATGATCTTGATTAAATGTAAATATTTAAGGACTTCCTCTGTGTCAAACCAGACCACATCCTGACCCAAACCCTAGCTAAGTGTTGTAAGAGCCTATAGGAAAAACAATATGTAAGCTGTAGTCATTACAAGTTAATAACATAGAAATAAAGAATAAAGTAAATTCCCCACGTTTCCTTATTAAATTACCCCAAGTTAAACATCCACTGTTTTATGTTTCCTTCAAAGCTTCTTCGACTGTCTATGAACATCATTCTGTAAGAACAGTGTTTCCTGACCCATGTGAACTGAAATAAATAACAGTAACAAACCTTCCAGGGCAATATGGAATTTACATCTGCTTTTATGAAACCGAGCAGAAAAGTTGAGATCAGAATCAAACTTCATTACTTTGCTTTCTTAGAACGGTCTCCAATGGTGGAAAGAGACCCCAGCTCAAAGTCTTAATAACTTCTATTACCATCACTTCTGATTTTAATGAAGTTTGCAGGCTGAATAAGAAGGAGAGCGAGCCTCTTCTTGGAAACTGACCATCAGGACCACCACCACTATCTACTGTTTAGCACCTATTTGGATCTATAGTTCTCTGGATCTGCTAGAAGGTGGCTGAGTTCCTAGTGGCCATATTCTGTGTTTCCAGCCTCTCTCTTGATCGTTTGTACCAGGCTGGACACCATATATTATAACATGTAAAACGATGACTTGGTTGTTGTATTACAGGTCTTATTTATAACTTTGAATCATATTGTTTGCAGGATGGTAACGCAGCGGCGATGAACTACGCTGCACTTGGTTTCAACTCAAGAAAAGCTACAAGATGGAATAACAGGAATTCACCAGAGGACTGTACTTACTCAAGCATCAGAAAATCTGTCAGACAATAATGTTGATGCAGCTCATTGAGAAGATGATGATGGATTAAATCATGTATAATAACAAATGATGTGTATATGAATTGATTGATTAAATGATTTTTGAAGTCACATTTTGGTAATTGAATAGTTAAGTTAACGTTGGTGAGAGCACATATCTTAATAATATCCCTTGTCTAATTTATTGTGTGTCATTTCTCAAAATCCAGATGAAATATGAATAATTTATGGAACTTTTATTTTCATTAAAGAGAAAATTCATATTCTATGCTCTTTATATTATATAAATGCGAATAAATTAACCAGTTGATGAATAATCCAATAAAGTTTGATGCTTGGAGGGACCAGAGTTGGTCTCTGTTATAGAAGTCATCTCTCAGAATCAATACTCTGACGCCTCAGTGTAACTTTGACTCATTTTAATCGTTCTCAATTTGATCTGCTGAACTCAACATGACGAAGAGAACATCACTGGAATATTCTATGAGTCATGACCAGCAACACACACGTGCTTTAGGTGCCAACATGCAAATCTTATGTTGAACAGGCGTAATGTTTACCATGTTAAGAATTTTTTTTTTTCGTGTTGACATCCCTCTAAATTTCCTATTAAGAGGGATGTGGTTAGTAAACACCAACAACAACTGATGTGTCTTTCTTTTATTTATGTGTATTGATGACAGTGTGTGTGTCAACATATCAGCAGGTTTAGTCAGTAATATTAAATATAGAAAAAGAAAAGTGAAATAGTATGATTACCTTCTGGGTTGTTATTTTAATAGATGTGCTTTGGTCATTTATGTCTTGTCTATCAAGAAGGAAGCAACACATCTACACACGCACCACTTCCTGTCACTGCGTTATTCACAGATGTGAGTCACGGCAGAAGTTGACAGAATAAAAAATACATATAAATATATTGTAAATAATAATAAGCAATACTGTACATGTACAAAAAGACAGGGTTCACAACTTGGATGAAAAATCATGAAGTGAATGTTTACAGATATTTGATTCCAACAGCAAAGATAAACACCAGTTACCTTGTATCATGATTCACTTTCTTTTTAACTCAAGGGTGAAACTAGGTGTGCGTTTCCACACAACATGAGCGTCAACTGGCAAATGCAGTGTTTAGATAGTTAATCCAACTCAAGGAATCTGACATCAGAGTAGACGCTCTCTTCTTCTGCTGTTTTTGGATCCCTTGCCCCGGGTTTGAAGTTTACTGTAGAATAAACCAACAAGTCCTCGTCCATCTGGGGAAACAGAGAAAAATGTGAGATGACAGATGTTAGCAGCGGGGAAAAAACTACTAAACCTCTACTTTACTGTATCTATCTTACCTGCTGACCTTCCAGATATCCAGTGGCTGTTGAATTTGTTTGCAAAGCAACTGAAGCTATATTACAAAAAAATACCACAAGGTTAGTGAGAAGCAACCTTTGTCAAAAACGGTTTCAATAAATAAATGCATGAATGCCGTGACTGACCGTCAGACGTTTTGCTGTTTTTCCTGATTGAATAAATAAGAATGGCGATAATAACCAGGCAAAAAGCCAAAGCAGCAAATAACAGGAAAATAACGACCTTGTCCTTCTGCAAATTCCAAGTTTTAACTCCTGACATAAATGAAAAAGGGCAAACATTAAAATTACTAATCGTAGAAGTGTAATTAACAGTATTTCATCAGCTGTGATGAGCTGTAAAAATGTTAAATTATGGATAAAAATCAAATAACCTTATATTCTCATGTCCCAATCACAAAGAAATATGATGTATTTACCTTCAGTGTTGAGTTTTGATCCGTTTCCAGAAGCTCTCGCTCCACATGTGGCCAAAGCACAGAAATAAGTCCTGGCCTCAGAGGAGCTGATGTTGTTCAAGAAGCTGCATTTTTCTGTTGAGAGTTTCTCAGGATTCTCTTCATATTCCTCAACACCGTCCCCTCGAGTATAATTCAAACTACGTGATCCATCTTTGAAACAGCTCAGACACTTTTCTTCTGGACATTTCTTGTTCACAGTGTCAGAGAGGACTGAGCACTGCAGATACACAGAGGGTTCGGGAGGAGCAGGAGATGTAGGAACTGAAGTCATATCACCAGCTCCTTGTAAATAAGAAAAATAGAAAAACAACTTAAACATAAAAAAACAAAAAAAACACACATTTATTATCATTTCTTTGGGCTGTAATTACCTTGAACTCTCAGGTCTGTTCCTTTTAAAAATGTCAAGTTTTCGAAGTGTCTTTTCATACAATAGTAAACTGCTGTATCGCTTTGCTTTGCTCCTGTGATATATAGAACAAATGTTCCCGGCTCTTTTCTTGCTGTAATACGAGGATCAACAGACACAAATTTACTTGTTTTCCCTAAAATTTCAGGTAACATTCCAGGAACAACCCTGATCCACCACATGGTTCCTTCAAACCTCCTGATACACGTCAGGGTAAAATGATCTCCAATAGGAACTGTCTTTGATTCAAAGCTCGGCTCGTCTATGCCTCCTGAAAATACAGTAAACAGAGCAGTTATATAAATATATGTATTTGAAATTACTACACAATGAGTACAGTACTTTGAAATTAGAGTAAATCAAACCTTTCTACATGTACTTACGTCCAACTCCAAGCATTAGCAGGAAATACAATATGATCAACATTTTCTGGTTGTTCCACAAGTGAGTTCTGAAAAGCACGATACAGTGATTCATCTGAAAGCAATCATATTAGGTGGGAGGAAACGAGTCTGAGCAATCTGATTGGCTTTTAAATGTACGACCACAGTGGAAATAATATCTATCATCTTTCCATCAGTGAGTTTGTTGGTGGGTTTCTAGAGCAGAAACTTTCAGCTGTAAATCAGTTAAACAATCTCTGCTATAGAAACACTATCTTTTACCTCATGACTCAACTAACAGTTTTATTCAGCAGTTAATTGCAGAGAAGTTTTATTCCAAGAAATCTATAGGTGGTTATATATCTGTAAATATAAAGGCAAATGTCTACAGTAACTCTAATGAGAGAAGTGAGAGTGAACCAATACATTAAAGTTGCAAGCCGTAAAATTAAAACATTAAAGACTTTATACCCTCTGTGGGGCTGAGGCTGTGCTTTTGATACATCTGATGAGATGTATTGTTGATTGTTGAATATATTGTTTCTTTCTTGCTGTATTAAAATATATTTAGGTATTTGTGACAGTAATTCCGAAAGTCAGAGGAGTCACCGTCAATGAAATGGAGCCAACCGATCCAAATGTCATGGATGATGACGAGCTCACCCTGTGTGGTGATTCAGTTGAACTGAGCCCCACAGCAGACAGAGGGAGGGGACTGTTACATCTTAGATGTGCTCCGATTATATGTTGTAATGAGACACTTCTACTGTGACGACCATGTTGTAACTATCTGTTTCATATCTGACTTTATTTATTCATTTATTTTAGAACTAATTATTTTGTATTGTTTTGTCTGTTGTTTGTCTTCTCAGCCTTTACTGATATTGTGTTTATCCTCTGAATACCCATTCAAGCATGTTTGTTAAATGCTACATGTTATAAATAAAGCAAACAAACTAGCACAATATATATGAAACAACATGTTCTGGTTTGTCACTGTTTCAAAAGCATTACTTTGAAACTAAAGTTATTCTCAATACTACAAGTGCTGCTTTTGATGCATAATAATCTTGAGGTTATTGTTAAACCAATGATTTATTTACAAGGGTGGACTCAAGTGTATCAACTGGGAGATTTCATATAAAACAAAAGCCCTGCAGATGATATTGTATCAAAATGTATTGTGTCTCCTCTCTTAGTTTCAGTTTTGTTTTTGGCTTCATGCTGCATCTGAAACACAAAGAGATGCACATAAACCCACATTCACGGAAACTTCATCATCATTGAGGCTGGGTTTTCAGACTAAGGGGCATCACATCCTCTCTCTCTCTCTGTTTGATCTCAGGAAGCTGGGCTGCACTACGTTTAAACAAATCTCTTTTTTTATTTATATATTCCACCTCAGCAGGTTGGAACCTCTTTCCTATCAAGGCCCATTTTAAAAATCATAACATGCTTTTAGGGCCACACAGCGCACACACCACACTAACCTCTGGCTGCAACTGCTTCTCTCTGGTGTCTGATGGTAGTGATGATGATACTCAAAGCTTGTTGCAGGAAACAGCTTTCTCATACAAGTCCTCAACTCTTGCAGCACCATGTTTGGCTTTTAAAGAAAATTAATTCCTCCCCTGTACTGAGACCTGCAGTGATCCCTGAAACAAAAGCTCATAGTTGGCTGATATTTGCTATGTCTGTTGTTTCCTCTGAGGCCAAACATGTATTTTTTGTCAATATGTCATATCAGTAAGAGCCAATGAGATGGATTTTCAAGACAAAGCGTCACCACACAGCAGCAACAAGAGACTCCTTCACAAACTCTTCTTCTGAATGAGGAGTCAGTTTCATGAGGCTCCTTCGTGCTGCCTTCAAGTACAAAAAGACAAACGTTCAATTCAAACTCTAGCCGTCACTGCTCACATACGTCCGTGAGAGGGAAACCCAGAGAGACGAGGTTCTGGACTCATTTTAAACATATTGTGGGATGTGAACATTGAGACAAGTAGACACTTGAATATTTTGTTGAAAATTCTTCTTCTTGTCCTATTGTCATCTTGTTTATACTGTTGGCTACACTGCCCCCTCAATTTCTGGTGGTACTACACAGTTTCGTCTGGCACGGAATATTTCATTTCTACAGCACAAACAGATTCATGGTTAGTGTAAACAGATTTGAATTATTTGTAAAATTCTAATAAGCGATGAAATAAAACAGTATGAATTATAATTTGAGGTTTGAGCTGTAAAAAATATTTTCAAGGTTTTGAATGTTTTCAAAGAAACAAGACATTCAATCTCCATTTCTAAACCTCTTGCCCCTTGTAGGTAGTTTACGCTATAACAAATTAAAGTCCAAAAAACTAATTTCAAATTATATGAAAATCATTTTTTGTTTATTGATAAATTCTTTAGTTTTAATGTAAAATGTTATTATAGATTCAGTTTTTTTTCTGTGCATTTTATTTATTAATATTTAAAACATAAAAACAATAATAAATTGTATTCATAGATTTAATTTGCATATGAGACAGAGTGTAAGTTTGAATCTTTCAAAAAGCCAGTTCACTAGAAGCACGATTGACCTTAAAAAATAAAAAAAGCTGAGCATTCAAAAATACACAGTTAGATTACATTTCATTCAGCTGACGCATTGATCCAGAGCGATTTACAATAAGTGCATCAACCATGAGGGTACGAACCCAGAACAACAAGAATCAAGAAAGTAACAGTTTCTTCAAGAAGCCAAACTACAAAGTGCCGGAGGGTAGTTTCAGTTTTTTTTCCTTTTTTTAATTTAAGGTAAAGTAGACAGAGATGTATTTTTAGTTTGCAGTGGAAGATGTGTTGACTTTCTGTTGTCCTGATGTTGATAGGGAGCTCGTTCCACCATTTAGGAGTTAGAGCAGCAAACAGTGGAGATTTAGTTGAGTTTATTGCAGTGAGGGAGTAACAAGCAGAATAATAATAGCTATTTAAACCAAAAGTTGACTGTTTGGATTGTTAATCTATCGCATAAGCTCTGACATCAGAGTAGACCGTTTCTTTATCTGCAGGTTTTTCATTTCTTCTCCCGGTTGTTTTACCAGCCTTCCTCCTGTTGAAGGTCGGTGCAGAATAAACCAATGAGTCCTCGTGTCTCTGGGGAAGAATGTGGAAAAAACAAAATGTCTTGAAATTAACATATGCCATCCTGATCGATATGGATTTTGGGGGCTGTTGCTAATATTTTATGATATTAAATATATTTTGAAAGATTTTCCTTTTTGTGTGTGTGTAAATTGGTAACAATAGAATTTAAAAAATGCACAACTACATACAATGTAGAACATATATTTTGCAAACCGTCCGTCTAATCAACTTAACATTTGGCGTGTGTATTGTAAAATGCCCACAGAGTGTTTTTGTGCAACTTGGACATGTGATATGCTCAATAATAAAAAGATTTAGTGGCAGTGAGGCTTCAGTATGTGGAACAAGTTGAACACGTCTTCTTCTACGTCCTCATATAAACGACAGCAGTGGTCAACAACGAGGTCAAACTGCAGATCAAACTCTGCACCAGATCATTTTGATCCTTTGATCATTTGAACCATGTCGGACTGACACAGACAGACTGTCCAGCAACAAATGCAGATACCGATGTGTCCGTGACAGGATCATATATGAATCAATAAATAGGTTGGGCTCCATTATTAATGTTTCTATCTTTTCATCATGTACTTTACCTGCTGACTTGGCGGATTACCACCGACTGCTGCAGCCTCTGTTTGTAAAGAAACTCCAGCTGTGTGATAAAAGATAAAGATGATGCAGGTCAATTTACACAAATGATTAATTAAAAGTCTGTGTATTTGTCTTTTGCTAAATACTTTTAAATAAGTAAAATATACGATTATTTGATCACCTTTGCAACAATCACACGTTTTCTTTTTGAACAGGACGACAACAACAATCAGACTTATCGCCAATGCAGCACTTAACAGACACAGAACTGTATTGGCCTTCTGTAGATGCCACATGTTGTCCACTGAAACACAATAATTAAATAACCAAAGTTAAATAGGATTTGAAATGATGTTTAAATTCAAAAGGAACAAATGTGACCAATTTGTGATACATGATATTAAACACACAAATGTTACCTTCATTTTCCAGTTTTATTCCTCGTCCAAATAAAATCTCTCCACATGTGACCACAGCGCAGTAATAAGTCCCAGAATCAGAGGAACTAAAACTCTTACAGAAATTGAAGACACATCTGTGGGGTGAGTGAGCTTCAAGGCTCCCGTCGCATTCATCACCACTACTGCCATGAATATAAACTAAACTGGGATGAGATTCATCAGCTCTGAACCAGTACAGCTTGTCATATGTTGGACATGTGTGGTTGTCAGAGTCGGACAGGACGGAACACTGCAGAGTCTCAGAGTCTCCTGAACCGACCGGGTCAGATGGAGGGACTTGAATGACGGCAGTTATATCAGGTTCTGGTCCTGGGAAATATAAACACAAAAATAAACAAGCTCGAATGAAAAGAAAACAATTTTAATACATTTACTTATATGCATTGATGTAAATTGAGAGGATATTTCTTCTCTTTATAAAAACAATATAGAGACAAGATTAAATTGCTTATAAGTTGTTGAAAAGTAATTGAAAAATGTAATCAAAGTAATTGTATTTTTCAAAGTTGTGAAATGTTTGTGTTACTTATTTACCTTTAATTTTCAGAAATGTTCCATTCAATAATTTCATGTCAAGGTTAAGTTGTTCCATGCAGTAGTAAACTCCAGCATCACTCGGCTCTGCTTTATTAATGTACAGAACAAAGCTTCCAGGCTCTTGCTTGACTGTAAAGTGAGGAGTCTCATTAACACGATCATCATCGAAGGAAAATGTTCCTCCCAAGAATTCAGGCAAGTTTCCAGAAACAAGCCGGATCCAAAAAAGGTTTTTGGCTGTGAAATCAGAACCCTCGCGGCGGCTGCACGTCAACTTCACTTCATCTCCGACATCAGCAGTCTTTGTCTCAATGATCTGACTGAATGCGCTTCCTAAAAATTAAATTAAATTGAGCAACGATTAATTTATAAATGTGCTGTGCTGAATTGACCCAAGCACAACAATTAAAACATCCCGTGTGTTCCAAACAAAATGTAGAGATTGACTTACGCGTCTCTCCGAGCAGCAGCAGCAGTTGGAATAAGATCAGCATTTTAATTAATCCTCTTCAGACAGTCGTTGATTTAGTTGCTTATATACTGCAGGAAGATTTCCTTCATGTAATCATATCAAGTGGGAGGGAACAACGTGAGAGCAATATGATTGGCCTCTCATTTTCACAGCGGAAATAATATCTGATATCTTTCCATCTAAAACACATGAAACAACCAACAGCAACCTCAAGTTTCATGTTTCTAAAAATGACACTATAGTAACACAACATGAAGCAAAGTAGACATTATAATAACCTCCCACACATTACATAGGGTCAAGTATGAGAGAGCTTCCCTTATAACACAATAAACAACACACTGTGACCAAATACAGCACATATTTGTGTTTGTCTCATCATTTAATTCACTATTGAACAGAATTCGAGACTGGTTTCCACAAACAGTAAAAATGACGACCTTGGTCAAGTATGTTGTTTTCTTTGCCGTTAAAACTACTCAACCAACTTTATTAAGAGTTACACAGTCTTACATTGTAATATAGACTGGGCAACTAACAGAACATGTATCGAAACTGACATTTATAACCTCTAACAAACTTAGTCTTTCTCCTGTCGGTTAATTCAGTTCATACTTTTCAACTTCCTTATAAAGACTTCGATGCTTTGCTTTAAAGTCGTCACCATTTCGTCCCATTTTCTCTGAATGTCATTTTAAATACATATTGAAGTCCTGTGGAATAACACTGTTCTATTGTTATGTTTCTGCACAAGTGATGAACCAGTTTTGAGTTTAGATTAATTACTTTCATTTTCCAACAATAACAAACATCTGGTTCAACTCCACAGGTTTAGGAGGATGTAGTGCAGGTAACTTTGAAAAACTGTTGGAATAATGTTTTTGATTTAATAGGATATTAAGAAGTAAAGGGATATAGAATACAGTAACCTGAAGCATTTCAATGCCAAAGCTTTGAAGCCTGAATCAATTCTAACAGCACTGAACAATATATAACTACAGTGTAAGATTCTGCTTCCTCAAATCAAAAAATACAATCTTACAAACGGTTTATATTTAATTAATTCAAGACAAAAAGGTGTATGAAGCTCTTTGACACAGTGAAATGCTGCACGAGGCAGTGATGACCCCCCCACACAGCACATCAAGCTCAGCATGTTGAGCTGGGAGGTGGTTGTGGTCACACCGTCCATCTTCTGTATTCTCTACAGGCGGCTGTGAGCAGGAAGCAGAGCTCCATTGCCACAGTATCTCAGAAACACATTCACATCGAGTTTACAAAACACAGCAAACTGGACAACATCAAAAAATACTAAAGAATGAAAGTTCATGGTACAACTGGAACTACCTGTACAACCTGTACAACATTTCAAGTTATGGGGTTAAAACTACATCAAAAAGAAGATGCATGTGACACAAACAGACACAGAAACACATGTGCACAGTCACCACCAAAGACCAAATGGAAACTTAAGCATTGCTGTGGTGAGGGTTACATATAAAAGGTGTGAATATGAGGGGGCTTTTTTCACGCTCAGTCTCAAGCTGAGCTCGTTCTGGTTTTATATCTGTTATAAAAACGTCCAGTGGAAAACCAGTGTTTTATTGTTTTATGTTTGTTAATATCACATCAATTTACAGGAGTAGTTGAGGATCACACACTTGCTAAATTTATGCTTTGATTATCACTTAACTAGTAATTCAGTAAGTAATTCGGCAGTTTTTTAAATTCTGTTTCAGTGTACATCAGATGACAGTGATGCAGTGGCAGCAGGTACAAAGTAATACTGAATGAAATAATATTCAATCAAAACTCCACCACAACAAAGTAACCTGAAGATGTTAAATATTACATTATATAGATAAGTAATATTTTAAGAATTGGATTTTGTTTTGAGCGGTCTTTAATTTTTGTTTGTAAATAAGGGGGCTTGTTATCGCAAGAAGGGAAAATGAATAAAATCGTATTATGTTAAAACTTAAACCAACAGAATATCTTCCCCAAAGACTTAGCCGTAATCACAATATGTAAAAAATGTTAAGGCTGTCGTAACATATATACAACTAAATATTTTTACAGATCCATGGCGCATCACTAATGAAGTTTTCAACGTGGCTGACATTTTTTGAAGATGAAATATTTTAAATAGATTTTTTTTCCCCCTAATTTCCGGGCTAAATTTCAAAGTTTTATCAATAACTTGTAAATGTCATTTCTCATTCATAAAAATGCACAGATGATGATAGGATCTCCACAGTGATGGGAAATAAATGAATATACACATGCAGAAAATATATTTGAACACACACACACACACACACACACACACACACACTTTCAGTTTGTTCAACTAGTTGCGTGTCGCTCTTCCCTCACTACATTTCAGTTTGAAGCCCCTGGTCGGGTGTGTAGTGAGTCAACAGCCTCAGTGGTTGGTCTCAGGGCAGACACACGGCCCAGCCTTCTCTCAGTGTAGCTGCAGTCTGTGGTTTTACTTGTTGTCGTGGCAGACGTGAACCTGAACAAAGACCGATGGAGGAGTTTCTGTGTTTGAGTATCTGTCCTCTGGCATTTTATGAAAAGCTGCACATGTTTTAAATGCATATGTACATAACATGTAAATTGTATCCGAAATACAAATTGCTAATTTTGTTTTAATTGTTTGCCATACAGCTGTCTGCAGTTGTGGAAAAATACAAAGCACGTCAGTCAAAACCACTGAAACTCCTCCCCCCTCTCGGTTTGTGTGAGTGTGTCCATCTGCATTAGATACAAATAAAAAAATGTGTAGCTTATTAAGACGTCATAAGCCATAAGCACTTGAATTATTTTACTTATATATAAATATATAAGTAAAAGAATAAGCATTTGAATTCTTTAACTTATATATAAATATATATAAGTAGAAGAATAAGCATTTGAATTCAAGTGCTTATGATAACAAATTGTTACCAGTTCAAAGACTCATTGAGGTTAACTGATTTCATAGATTTATTAATAACTTGTGGGAGAAATCAAGTTCGACAAAACGGTTCTCATAGGCTCATCAGGACGGTGGAAGAATCAATGAATTTATCGTTCTACAGAAACGCACAAGAACATATCAACAGTCACTGGTTTAAATAAAACTTGTTTGTGAGGATTTGCACTTTTAAACTCAGTGCTTCCTGTCGAAGCCGTCGCTCAGGTCTATTCTGAGTAAACATCCTCAGTGGTTGGTCAAAGGGCAGAGGCGGCCCACCACAGCCTACGTCTGTGTGTGCAGCGTTTGCAGGAGACTTTGTTCGTTCTGAAGACAGCTGTGCAGAATGAATTAAACTAAAAGCTGTGAAACTTAGTGGCAGTTTTTCTCTCGACAATAACTTCATACAGTATTTTTATACTTATAGAAAGATCGAACGTGATTGCGACATAAAAAGCTCATGTGCTTCTTTGACATTTGTTTCCACAGCCCACTGTCGAAACCACCGACTTCTTTCTGTTGGCCTCATTCTTGATGTTTCCAAAAATGAATCTGAAAAAGTGTTAACAAAGAGTTAACCATTTATTCTCTGTTTTAAAAAAAAACAAGATTAGGCCCTGAAACCTTTTCTTTCAGTTCAGATAACAACATCGAGTATATGTTTTCAGCATTTAGTGTTTCTACCAGCTAACACATTTGGATACAACTAGGCCTGCACTGTAACACTAGATGTTGTATCTTGAAGAACAACTTTGTTTTACTGACACCACAGGAGCAGTATGGAGGCATTTTATGTTTTTTTTTTACATTTGAAGTGGTAACCTTTCATTTCAATTGTATTGGATTTGGCTGCAACGCTGTTTACCCCTGACACTCCAAAAGTGTTTTGTTGACTGAAACACTTCACCAAGCCCCCCCCCCCCCCCCCCATCAGCATAGTGGTGAGTATTTTTGGGGTGAACTATTCCTTTAAGATTATTATCAAAATTTCACAAAACTACACAACCGATTTCTTCTATTTTACCTTCAATGTGACCATTTAGAGCCTTTTTTTCTTTCAATTGGGTGATTGCCAAGTTTAGGGGGCAGTGCAGTTTGTATGTTTCAGCCAATCAGATTGTATCCGACTGTTAACATCTCGATGACCGTATCAGTATATCTTTCATTTGGAGGGGAAGCATGAGTAGGTCTACAGAACGCCCCTGCACCACAATGTTTGGGGAACTGGCTGCTTTGATTATTTTTGGTACAAAGGGTGAGTACATGACTGTAGCAAAAATACTACTGAAAATTATTGTTTAACCATCGATACTGTGTTTGTAGATATATAAATACGGTATATTATACAAGGCTTAACTGTGTTATTTGTCCCTTTTCTTCAGCTCTGATTCTAACTGCAGAGGTTCCTCAGCTGATCTCTCTGACTGAGGTGGAACGCGGCAACAACGTCAGTTTGAAATGTCCAGCCTCTGAAAACAGATTATTTTATTGGTATAAACAGTCTTTTGGACATGCGTTGCAAATAGTTGCTTCAAGTATAATGAAGGAGACTCAAGTCAATGATTCACGTTTCACACTCACACGAGTGAATGATCAGTATCTTCTTAACATCAGTAATGTCAGCAAAGAGGATGAAGCAACATACTTCTGTCAAAATGGATCATCATATCAACTGACTTTCGTTGGTGGCACTTTCTTGGCTGTGAACGGTAAAATACTTTGTACCGTCAGTGTCTGAGCGCATGTGAGAGACAATGTTTGTAAGTAACAATTTTCATTGTGAAGTGATTTAATGCCTTTTTCAAATAAATGCTCCAGATCAGGATCAGCAGAAACATTACAGCGTGAAACAAAGTCCAGAGACTGCGTCAGTCAGACCAGGAGCCTCAGTGATCCTCCAGTGTTCACTTCTCTCTGAGCACAAAGAAAACCTGGTCCAGTGTCCAGGTGAACACAGGGTGCACTGGTTCAGAGCCGGATCAGGACGCTCCCATCCCGGCATCATTTACACTCAGAGCAGCAGGAGAGATGGACAAGAGGAGAAGAGCTGCGTCTACAGTCTGTCCAAAACTATACACAACTCCTCAGATGCTGGGACTTACTACTGCGCTGTGGTCACATGTGGAGAGATCCTGTTTGGTGGAGGAACCAAAGTGGAGACGAGTATGTATTATATTATTTTCACACTTATTCATGATTGATTGATTCATGTATTAAATGTAAGCAAAGAGTTTAAGAGAGAAACATTATGTTGATAAAAACATGAAGCTTTTTTGCTGTGAGCTCAACAATTCCATCATATACCAGCTGGCAATACTATAAATAAAAATATCAATAAATTTAAATACAAAATAAAAACGTGTTCAGGCCATCACTGTTATAACATTGCAACATAATATTGTCCCATTATGTCTCTGTTAACAAGTATTCTAATTGTATTATTGTATATTTACTTTATTATTATACTCTTTTATTATTATTATTATTATTATTATTATTATTATTATTATATTATTTTCTTCTCCAGAGCTACCCTGCAAGGGTTCTTCACATGATAATATTTGCACTTGTAACTGGAGTGACAGTAAAACTTCTTGAATCTGGAATCTGGAAAAGCCAGTGATGCCAATAACAAATGATTAATCCCAAGATCCCATAATCAGATAGTGTTTAATGTCTAAATGGAAATGTCTCTGATTCAGGATCAGAACTGGACCCACTTGTCCTTGTGCTTGCGGTGCTGTTGGTCTGTTGTGTGACCTTGAATGTCGTCCTTAGTGTCAAAGTAAATCAAAGAGTTTGCAAACATTGTAAAGGTAAGTTGATCAAACTGACACTTTGACAATTGTTTAATTATGCATGTTTAATTTTTAATTATTAGCAATTTTGCATCTTAAGTCCTGAAAATAGTGGATCTCTACTGGAAAATCCACCTTCATGTCTCCTTTGGAACAACATGCATTTGGGTTCAATTTTACCAACTGTCTATTTATTAATTATAGAATGTGTGTATGGTTACTACTTCAGCAGATAAAAAGTGTTCAAGTGACAGAAAATGTTTTTCCTTTTATTTAACAGGCACCATGAGCACCTTCCATCACAAAGAACATGGCAGGTCAAGTCTGGATCAATCAAATAATTTGGTAAATGTACTTTAAAGTTACTATTATCAATATTTTTGCATTAACAAATAATCGATGTGTAACTAAGTCAGAGTGTGTAATTAAAGTCAGAGACATTTAAGTCAAGATTTGACGAATTTTAGTAAATTGCACAATTATACCATAGCTATTTAAATTTACATACAAACCACTAAAAACTCAATGGAACAGGCAACTGGTGAATCTGGCAAGAAAACCCAGATATTGGGAATAACAAATATATATTTAATATTGCCAGTGACCATTTTAAGACTGTGGAGTTTTAACCATTTCATTTTAGGGTAACAATAATGTATTCATAACCCTGACCATGTGTATTTTGTCAAAGAAAACTGCAAAACACAAGGTACTCATGTAAAATTGTAGAGAGTGGTATCAAATTTATCTCAAGTGGTGGATGAAGGACGAACACGCAATGTACACCAAGTCATTATGTTCTTAACTTTAACTTGATATTACAGCTTTATTCTGAAAGAAATGTTCACCACAAACACTGTATATTGTACTTTTTGCAGGAATGTGAAGCAGAGGAATTGACCTATGTAGCACCGACTTTCTTTGAAAGGAGAGCAAGAGTGGAGGAGAAGAAAGAGTCACCACATCAGTGCTTGTACTCTTCTGTAAGGCGCAGCTGAGCGCATCACCACATCCAGCAACATCCCTCTTCACCGGTATAGCAGGGCCTGTGCAATTTGGTTGGGTACCAAAATCTATATTTTTAAGATTAGCGACCAAATTATACTGGTGAGTATGTAAACGTGAGTGACACCGTCTACAGAACAGCATCACCATGGAACGGCTGCGTGTCGCGGTTGTCAGTTGTAATTTTTTTAAATGTATACACTATACAGTTTGAAGATGTTTACTCTCCTGTCCTGCAAATATTTCACAATAAAAGCCCATTAAACGGTCTTGTAAACAGTATCCAACTCTCTCGGCTGTGCAACAGAAATCGGATCAATGCTGTCGGTCACTTTGACTTGACTCATCTTGTGGGATTCAGTATTTGGTTCCTTCTACTGTCATTTAGTTTCCTGAGCTAACCAGCCTTGTTTGCTGTTAGCCGAGCTTGGTGTACATTGTGTTCGATGCCAGACAAAATGTTGGAGGGTAGTAACCGGAACAGAATGACTGAGTTAGTGGTTACGTTGGCAGCTGGTGATTCACCAACAAGCCCTTCGAGTATTCAGAGAAACAAAAATGAATGCTGACAATGCGAGTGTGAACTACAACTTTTACGATCTTTTTCTTTGTTGTTTTTTTTGGTGATGGCATGTTTCAGTATTTCTGTTTCACCATAATTCATCAATGTATTGGCCTATTTGATTGACATTGTTATTTGTTTTAATAAAGACTGGTTTATGTTCATGTTCATGTTTTCTCTCAGATTTCTAAGTGCATGATAGAATCAACATGAGAGGGCGATCTATTCATATACACTCACCAGCTCTGAACATTCAACTTTCAACATTAATACAGAGTTGTTTTTGGGGAGTTATAACATCTCACATATTTTTTTTCAAAGTTACTGGTGTGGTGTGGATTTACCCATTTCAATACTATTCTTGTTGCATTAACAAGATAGATTTTCCTCCTTTTGGTCTAATCCTTTACAAATCCTCAGAATTTGCATGAAATTAAATGATAGGTTTAAAATTAGGACTATGTCCATTTAAACATATTGATATAAATTGAAAGGTTTAATTTTATATGTTTATATTTGAAAAAAACTAAAAAAATATATATATATTTAATATACCATGAAAGAACCACAAGGTTTAATGAATATCATAAAATGAAACAAAAAAGTAACAAACAAGAGAAACAAAACTGTCAGTCGTCTGAGAATGATGACAAATATTCAAAAAGGACAAATAAGGAACTTTTATAATTATCAGTTTCTTTTCTATTGGACTTTCAGTCAAACACTGCAAATATCACTATGACCTTGAAATATTCTACATTTTCCTTCCATGATAAAACTGACAGATTCGATAATAATATCCCAGCACAGTGGTTTCATATTAAAAACAATTCTACAGGCCGTGTGATTAACTCAGTGATTTACTCCTCTCTCTGTCCTGCAACTTTAACCTGGCAAATCACTGCTGCTACGCGTCCCCCCCCCCCCCCCCCCCCCCCTTTAGTGTACGTGCACATTGCATATAAGCGAAACACAATCCTGTCAGGATAGGTTATAACAAAAACCTTGTTTATCTCACCAACGTCATAAATGAAGGAAAAGCTAAAGGTGGGATCTCAGGGGGCTAAAGCTGCAAACTGTGTTCTCTCGCTATTTATTCTGCTTTAATTAAACCACATTAACATTATCAATACACATATGTATTGTAAAAAATTCGGGAATCACAGACACAGAAAGATGGCACCTAAACTTGAGTCACAATTACCTTATCAGGGCAAAACAGAACAAAACTGCTCTGGAAATATCAACTTATCCAACAGCGGAAAACAACGTATGTGCATCGAAAATGAATCATTGATTCGGTCAATTTAGGGGGAGTGAATTTTTTGCCTTTCAGCCAATCAGGATGATTTCAACATTCTAGAGTCGAGAGTAGATAAAATCTTAGTTTAGGTAGGAAGCCACCAGTTGTGCAAGAGGAAGGTGATTTACCACAATGCTCACACCACTAGCAACTTTGATTCTTCTTATTTCAGTGTGTAAGTGTGACTTTTTAAGGATATGATAATATCGATATATAATATTATATGATAAGATTATATTGAACTATGTTAAAGTACAGCTAAAAGATAATGGCCTGAACCAGTCTGACGGCAGATATTATCGGTCTTTATATCTTGTAAATTTGTTTATGTTCCTTTTCTTCAGCTCTGACTCAACCTGCGGAGTTTCCTCCCCAGATCTCCTTGATGGAGGTTGGAATTGGTCAAAATGCATCTTTACAATGTCAGGTTTCAGAGAAGGAAGGCAAATTCTTCCATTGGTACAAACAGACTCATGGATACCTGATCCAAACAGTCGCCACAGGAACTTTTTCCATGCAATCGCTCCAGGGGCAATTTAGGAACTCGCGTTTCGCAGTAACAGAGGGGATGTCCCATTATTCTCTGACCATCGCAAATGTGGCGAAGGAGGATGAAGCAACATACTTCTGTCAAAATGGAACGGCGTACTCACAGACCTTTGTGAATGGCATCTTCCTGGCTGTGAACGGTAAACCATTTTTTACTTTTCATTTCTAATTTAGCTCATTGAAGTGTTTTGTTTTATTTATTTACAGATACAGTGTTCATGGTCATAAGCCCTTTTTTTCTAATTCAAACCATGCAGATCAGAATCAGCAGAAATCTGTTATTGTGCAACAAAGTCCAGAGACTGCATCAGTCAGACCAGGAGCCTCAGTGATCCTCCAGTGTTCACTTCTCTTCAAGCACAAAGAAAACCTGGTCCAGTGTCCAGGTGAACACAGTGTGCACTGGTTCCGAGCCGGATCAGGACGCTCCCGTCCTGACTTCATTTACACTCAGTGTAGCAGAGATGAACAAGAGGAGAAGAGCTGCGTCTACAGTCTGTCCAAAACTATACACAACTCCTCAGATGCTGGGACTTACTACTGCGCTGTGGTCACATGTGGAGAGATCCTGTTTGGTGGAGGAACCAAAGTGGAGACAAGTACGTTTTTACAGTTCTGTGAAACTTCTGTTTCAATGATCAAACAAGTGCGACCTCTCTGCTCAGGAGACCCAATGCGTTGGTATTCGTAACTTAAGGTAACTGAGAATTAAATACACTGCGTCTGTGAGTAATGACATTAAAGTTAAACTCTACATCAAATTCTAAAATGCAGTAAATTACATCAAATTTAATAAATGCACCATTTGTTACATTACATAAAAAAATTTACAATATAAAATAAATATTCCTCTTGTTTGGTCAAATGTAGCAATGTCTGTTTTTATCAATTCATCAAAAGCTTTTTATTCATATAATTATTGTGTGGTTATCATGACGCTTTGTAATATTAGGTTTAAAGGATTTTGCTTCAAAGCTAGAAATAACCAATTAACGATGGTGTTCCACAAGGATCAGTCGAGGGCTCTTTATTGATTACAATCTATATTAATAATGTAATCTCTTCTCAAACTGACTGATGTCCATTTCACTACTCTTTATGGTTTTACTTATTCTGGAAAATGTTCTGTTTGAGAACCTACAACTTTAGAACTTGAGTGCTCGTCAATGTTAACCTTGAGGTCATCCCTAAGATTGTCCTTGTTTCCTTTTTTTGTGTTTCTCTTTGTATTTCTATTTAATTACAAATAAACCCCAGTGAAATTTTAGGCTAAAAGGTTTTTCACTTGAATAAAAAAAAAAAAAAAAAAGTCTTAAATTGGTCAGAAGTAAATGGGTAGTCAAGAGTTAAATGTCTAATGGAACTTTTTTTTCTGGTTTCAGCACAAGAGCAGAACCTACTGGTAATTGCACTGGGGGTGCTGTTGGCTCTGTGTGTGATTGTGATTGCCGTCCTCGTTTGTCTCCCTCGATCATGAGAGAAACCTGCTGGACATGTAGCTGCAGCTCGGGACGTCATTTGTGAATAATAATCATGCTTCCATTTGTGCAAATTTTGTTTTTCAATTTTGACTTCTTCACACAACTTGTAAATTTGTTTTTATCCTAGGCGACTTACAATTAGTGCTTTCAACATCTATGAGGGGCCATTTTTATTTAGGGGTTCAGTATCTTGCCCAAGGACCCTTCGGCATGCAGATGAGGAAGAGTGACAATTAAACCGGCAACCTTCTTGTTGGCGGACGACCACTCTACCTCTAGGCCAAACCAACCTGTAGGGATGAACCTTGCCTTCAGAGGATAAGGATGTACCATAAAGATTCTAATAGTATTTGTATTTACAGTTAATAACATCAAGCCAACTGTTCTATCAACTGTCAGTCTTGCCATGATTCAAAATAATTATTTCTAAAGATGGGGACATGGAGGCGGTGAACTAATCTATTGGTGGAATTCTCTACAAAATAAAACAAGAGGGAGAAATAAGAGAAATGATGAAACCCTGCAAGGAGTAAATGTGTGTTAATGCTGTTGAAGAAATATTCATGTGGGTGAGGACAGTGCAGAGACTCAGAGACCAGCTGATAGACAAGCCTCTCAAAGCTTAATGTATGTAGTGCTGCATCTGAGTGTGAACATCCGCTGATCACTTGACCCGGGGGCTGCAGGTGGATGGATACACAACAGACAGGAAGACCATGTCTCCAAATGAAGCCTGTACCTGTGCACCTCCATATCCCGGGGCCGTTCAGAAACATGCACACTTCAAGAAAAGCGTGTTCCAGCCTCAATGTCTGTTTGCTAATGTTGCCTTGTTTAATAATAATAAATATAATTCTCTTAATGCACTGAAGACAACAATCTTTGTAATTAATATCATTGATTTGCCTTTGCAATGACATATGTCCTTATTATGGTTCTTATTTCGGTCATACATTAAATATCAGTTCCAAATGACCTGTACAAATCTTCTGTGAAATCTGATAACGCAGTGTACCTCTGTCTGGACACTGCTCCCACCTTGTGGTGAGAAGCAGCTAGTTTGATGATTTAACGTTTTCTTGGTTTACTGATTATTCTGATCAGTGGCACTTCACTGAGATGGACTCACGTTTCATGCTCAGTCAACAGGATCCCACAGGTCCAGATAGTTACTGTGCCACATGCATATAGAGCAGATTAGACAGTTAAATTCACTAATGTCACATGTTTAAGTGTTTACACCAAATATCTTACATATTTTCTTAACATGTACAGTAATACAAAGCATTCACTCTATTGCAGGAATAAATCCACTCTATTTTCACACACTTATTAAGCCTGTAACTCCTAAAAACAAACTAGTCTTTAGAGTTTATTTACATGCATATGTTAATGAGTTCAACCACAACAATGTGCAAATGACCCAAGAACCATTTATTCTGACAGAATGTCTTTGACGCATCTTTAAGCCACAAGACTCAACATCAGCAGGAATGCACCTCTCAACTTGAACAAGATCCCTCAGCAGCTTTCACAGTTTCTCTTTCTGAATAAAACCTCAATGAAACACAAAACAACTATTCACAATCCCAACGCTAAACAATTTAGCTGGAACACTTACTTTGTTTTATTGTTATGTTTCTGCACAAGTGATGAACCAGTTTTGAGTTTAGAGTAATTACTTTCATTTTCCAACAATTACAAACATCTGGTTCAACTCCACAGGTTTAGCAGGATGTAGTGCAGGTAACTTTGAATAACTGTTGGAATAATGTTTTTGATTTAATAGGATATTAAGAAGTAAAGGGATATAGAATACAATAACCTGAAGCATTTCAATGCCAAAGCTTTGAAGCCCGAATCAATTCTGACAGCACTGAACAATATATAACTACACTGTAAGATTCTGCTTCCTCAAATGACAAAATACAATCTTACAAATGGTTTATATTTAATTAATTAAAGACAAAAAGGTGTATGAAGCTCTTTGACACAGTGAAATGCTGCACGAGCCAGTGATGACCCCCCCCCCCCCCCAGACACACACAGCACATCAAGCTCAGCATGTTGAGCTGGGAGGTGGTTGTGGTCACACCGTCCATCCTCTGTATTCTCGACAGGCGGCTGTGAGCAGGAAGCAGAGCTCCACTGCCACAGTATCTCAGAAACACATTCACATCGAGTTTACAAAACACAACAAACTGTACAACATCAAAAAAGACTAAAGAATGAAAGTTCATGGTACAACTGGAACTACCTGTAAAACATGTCTAAGTAATAATTATATATTTTCAAGTTATGGGGTTAAAACTACAGCAAAAAACATAGAAACACATGTGCACAGTCACCACCAAAGACCAAATGGATACTTAACCATTGCTGTGGCGAGGGTTTCGTATTTAGATGTGAATATGAGGGGGGGTTTTCTCAAGCTCAGTTTCAAGAAGCTGAGCTCGTTCTGGTTTTATATCTGTTATTAAAACGTCCAGTGGAAAACCAGTGTTTTATTGTTTTATGTTTGTTAATATCACATCAACTTACAGGAGTAGTTGAGGATCACACACTTGCAAAATGTATGCTTTGATCTTAACTTAACTTTTGACCCATTATCAACAAGTAATTCATCAGTTGTTAAATTCTGTTTCAGTGTACATCAGCTGACAGTGATGCAGTGGCAGCAGGTACAAAGTAATACTGAATGAAATAATATTCAATAAAAACTCCACCACAACAAAATAACATGAAGATTTTATATATTACATTATATAGATAAGTAATAGTTTAAGATGCACAAGTTCATTTGGAATTTGTTTTTAGATACATGTGTTTGTCAATAAGGGGTCTTGTTATTGCAAGAGGAGAACAATGAATCAAATGGTACTTTGTCAAAAACTCAAACCAACAGAATATCTTCCCCAGATTTAAAAATATTGCAGACTTTTTTTGCTGTATAAAAAATATGTAAAAAAAAATACCAGGCTGTCGTAACATATATATATATATATAACTAAATGTTTTTATACATCCATGGCTCTTTAGCCGGCCTGTTCCAGGGTCAGATGAGGTGCACTAATGAAGTTTCCAACGTGGCTGAAATTACTAAAAAATGAAATATTAGAAATTGAAATTTATTTTCCTAATTTTTCAAGCTCAATTTCAAAGCTGTATCAATAACCTGTAACTCTCTGAATGTCAATTATCATTCAAAGGCACAGATGAGAATAGGACCTCCACAATGACGGGAAACAAATGAAAATACACATATATTTGAACACACACACACACAAACACTTTCAGCTTGTTCAACTAAAATCCGCCTGCTGAAGTTGTGTGTCGCTCTTCCCTCACTACATTTCCGTTTGAAGCCCCTGTTCGGGTGTGTGGTGAGTCAACAGCCTCAGTGGTTGGTGTCAGGGCAGACAGACGGCCCAGCCTTCTCTCAGTGTAGCTGCAGTCTGTGGTTTTACTTGTTGTCGTGGCAGACGTGAACCTGAACAGAGACCGATGGAGGAGTTTCTGTGTTTGAGTATCTGTCCTCTGGCATTTTATGAAAAGCTGCACATGTTTTAAATGCATATGTACATAACATGTCAATTGTATCCCAACTACAAAATGCTAATTTTGTTTTAATTGTTTGCCATACAGCTGTCTGCAGTTGTGGAAAAATACAAAGCACGTCAGTCAAAACCACTGAAACTCCTCCCCCCTGTCGGTTTGTGTGAGTGTGTCCATCTGCATTAGACAAAGTTGTGCAGTGAAACAAAATCAAAAAATTGCTGTGGTCCACGGTTAATTTAAATAATTTCACATTTTCTTTTGCTGCTGTGAAAAGTTTCTTGTGATATTGGGTCTTGATTAATCTGGAGTGCAAACATCAACCGTTTTTGAGAAATGTATTCAGGTTATCTAGAACAGCAGAGAGGGAAACGCAGCTTTCAGCCACTAACTAGTTTCACGTTAACATGCTGCAACTTGTTAGGGAGCGAAGTAGCAACAGATATTTAAAAAACAAGGATGTTCTGTTAAAAAAAGAGTTCATCTGGGCTGCATGATAATTATAGATTGCTCCATTTCATCAATACAATACAAATAAAAACAATGTGTAGCGTATTAAGACGTCACAAGCCATAAGCACTTGAATTCTTTTACTTATATATATATAAGCTCAGGTCTATTCTGAGTAAACATCCTCAGTGGTTGGTCAAAGGGCAGAGGCGGCCCACCACAGCCTACGTCTGTGTGTGCAGCGTTTGCAGGAGACTTTGTTCGTTCTGAAGACAGCTGTGCAGAATGAATTAAACTAAAAGCTATGAAACTTCAGAGTTAGAGGCAGTTTTTCTCTCGACAATAACTTCATACAGTATTTTTATACTTATAGAAAGATCGAACGTGATGCGACATAAAAAGCTCATGTGCTTCTTTGACATTTGTTTCCACAGCCCACTGTCGAAACCACCGACTTCTTTCTGTTGGCCTCATTCTTGATGTTTCCAAAAATGAATCTGAAAAAGTGTTAACAAAGAGTTAACCATTTATTCTCTGTTTTTTTTTTAAACAAGCTTAGGCCCTGAAACCTTTTCTTTCAGTTCAGATAACAACATCGAGTATATGTTTTCAGCATTTAGTGTTTCTACCAGCTAACACATTTGGGTACAACTAGGCCTGCACTGTCACAGCAGATGTTGTATCTTGAAGAACAACTTTGTTTTACTGACACCACAGGAGCAGTATGGAGGCATTTTATGTTTTTTTTTTTACATTTGAAGTGGTAACCTTTCATTTCAATTGTATTGGATTTGGCTGCAACGCTGTTTACCCCTGACACTCCAAAAGTGTTTTGTTGACTGAGACACTTCACCAAGCCCACCCCCCCCCCCCCCCCTCCATCGGCATAGTGGTGAGTATTTTTGGGGTGAACTATTCCTTTAACATTATAATCAAAATTTCACAAAAACTACACAACCGATTTCTTCTATTTTACCTTCAATGTGACCATTTAGAGCCTTTTTTTCTTTCAATTGGGTGATTGCCAAGTTTAGGGGGCAGTGCAGTTTGTATGTTTCAGCCAATCAGATTGTATCGACTGTTAACATCTCGATGACCGTATCAGTATATCTTTCATTTGGAGGGGAAGCATGAGTAGGTCTACAGAACGCCCCTGCACCACAATGTTTGGGCAACTGGCTGCTTTGATTATTTTTGGTACAAAGGGTGAGTACATGACTGTAGCAAAAATACTACTGGAAATTATTGTTTAACCATCAATACTGTGTTTGTAGATATATAAATACGGTATATTATACAAGGCTTAACTGTGTTATTTGTCTCTTTTCTTCAGCTCTGATTCTAACTGCAGAGGTTCCTCAGCTGATCTCTCTGACTGAGGTGGAACGCGGCAACAACATTAGTTTGAAATGTCCAGTCTCTGAAAACAGATTCTTTTATTGGTATAAACAGTCTTTTGGACATGCGTTGCAAACAGTTGCTTCAAGTATAATAAACAAGACTGAAGTCAATGATTCACGTTTCACACTCACACGAGTGGATGATCGGTATCTTCTTAACATCAGTAATGTCAGCAAAGAGGATGAAGCAACATACTTCTGTCAGACTGGATCAACGTATCAACTGACTTTCGTCGGTGGCACTTTCTTGGCTGTGAACGGTAAAATACTTTGTACTGTCAGTGTCTGAGCGCATGTGAGAGACAATGTTTGTAAGTAACAATTTTCATTGTGAAGTGATTTAATGCCTTTTTCAAATAAATGCTGCAGATCAGGATCAGCAGAAACATTACAGCGTGAAACAAAGTCCAGAGACTGCGTCAGTCAGACCAGGAGCCTCAGTGATCCTCCAGTGTTCACTTCTCTCTGAGCACAAAGAAAACCTGGTCCAGTGTCCAGGTGAACACAGTGTGCACTGGTTCAGAGCCGGATCAGGACGCTCCCATCCCAGCTTCATTTACACTCAGAGCAGCAGGAGAGATGGACAAGAGGAGAAGAGCTGCGTCTACAGTCTGTCCAAAACTATACACAACTCCTCAGATGCTGGGACTTACTACTGCGCTGTGGTCACATGTGGAGAGATCCTGTTTGGTGGAGGAACCAAAGTGGAGACGAGTATGTATTATATTATATTCAGAGTTATTCATGATTGATTGATTAATGTATTTAATGTAAGCAAAGAGTTTAAGAGAGACACATTATGTTGATAAAAACATGAAGCTTTTTTGCTGTGAGCTCAACAATTCCATCATATACCAGCTTGCAATACTATAAATAAAAATATCAATAAATTTAAATACAAAATAAAAAAGTGTTCAGGCCATCACTGTTATAACATTGCAACATAATGTTGTCCCATTATGTCTCTGTTAACAAGTATTCTAAATGTATTATTGTATATTTACTTTATTATTAATATGCTATTTTTTACTATTATTATTATATTATTATTATTATTATTCTACTTTGTATTGGCAACTCCAGAGCTTCCCTGCAAGGGTTTTTTCAAATGATTATATTTGCACTTGTAACTGGAGTGACAGTAAAACTTCTTGAATCTGGAAAAGAAAGAGATGCCAATAACAAATGATTAATCCCAAAATTCCATAATCAGATAGTGTTTAATGTCTAAATGGAAATGTCTCTGATTCAGGATCAGAACTGGACCCACTTGTCCTTGTGTTTGCGGTGCTGTTGGTCTGTTGTGTGACCGTGATTGTCGTCCTTAGTGTCAAAGTAAATCAAAGAGTTTGCAGACATTGTAAAGGTAAGTTGATCAAACTGACATTTTGACAATTGTTTAATTATGCATGTCATGCACCGGTGTTTAGCTCAGGTTTAATTTTTAATTATTAGCAATTTTGCATCTTAAGTCCTGAAAATAGTGGATCTCTACTGGAAAATCCACCTTCATGTCTCCTTTGGAACAACATGCATTTGGGTTCAATTTTACCAACTGTCTATTTATTAATTATAGAATGTGTGTATGGTTACTAATTCAGCAGATAAAGTGTTCAAGTTTTTCCTTTTATTTAACAGGCACCATGAGCACCTTCCATCACAAAGAACATGGCAGGTCAAGTCTGGATCAATCAAATAATTGGGTAAATAAATATACTTTAAAGTTGCTATGATCAATATTTTTGCGTTAACAATTGATCGATGTGTAACTAAGTCAGAGTGTGTAATTAAAGTGACATTTAAGTCAAGAAATTGACGAATTTTAGTAAATTGTACAATTATATCATAGCTATTTAAATTTACATACAAACCACTAAAAACTCAATGGAACACGCAACTGGTGAATCTTGCAAGAAAACTAAGATATTGGGAATAACAAATATATATTTAATATTGCCAGTGACCATTTTAAGACTGTGGAGTTTTAACTATTTTATTTTAGGATAACAATATTGTATTCATAACCCTGACCATGTGTATTTTGTCAAAGAAAACTGCAAAACACAAGGTACTCATGTAAAATTGTAGAGAGTGGTATCAAATTTATCTCAAGTGGTGGATGAAGGACGAACACGCAACGTACACCAAGTCATTATGTTCTTAACTTTAACTTGATATTACAGCTTTATTCTGAAAGAAATGTTCGCCATCAACACTGTATGTTGTTCTTTTGCAGGAATGTGAAGCAGAGGAATTGACCTATGTAGCACCGACTTTCTTTGAAAGGAGAGCAAGAGTGGAGGAGAAGAAAGAGTCACCACATCAGTGCTTGTACTCTTCTGTAAAGCGCAGCTGAGCGCATCACCACATCCAGCAACATCCCTCTTCACCGGTATAGCAGGGCCTCTGCCATTTGGTTGGGTACCAAAATCTGTATTTTTAAGGCTAGCGACCAAATTATACTGGTGAGTATGTAAACGTGAGTGACACCGTCTACAGAACAGCAACACCATGGGACGGCTGCGTGTCGCGGTTGTCAGAAGTAATTTTTTAAAATGTATACACTATACAGTTTGAAGATGTTTACTCTCCTGTCCTGCAAATATTTCACAATAAAAGCCCATTAAACGGTCTTATGAACAGTATCCAACTCTCTCGGCTGTGCAACAAAAATCGGATCAATGCTGTCGGTCACTTTGACTTGACTCATCTTGAGGGATTCAGTATTTGGTTCCTTCTACTGTCATTTAGTTTCCTGAGCTAACCAGCCTTGTTTGCTGTTAGCCGAGCTTGGTGTACATTGTGTTCGATGCCAGACAAAATGTTGGAGGGTAGTAACCGGAACAGAATGACTGAGTTAGTGGTTACGTTGGCAGCTGGTGATTCACCAACAAGCCCTTCGAGTATTCAGAGAAACAAAAATGAATGCTGACAATGCGAGTGTGAACTACAACTTTTACGATCTTTTTCTTTGTTGTTTTTTTTGGTGATGGCATGTTTCAGTATTTCTGTTTCACCATAATTCATCAATGTATTGGCCTATTTGATTGACATTGTTATTTGTTTTAATAAAGACTGGTTTATGTTCATGTTGATGTTTTCTCTCAGATTTCTAAGAGGGCGATCTATTCATATACACTTACGGACTCTGAACATTCAACTTTCAACATTAATACAGAGTTGTTTTTGGGGAGTTATAACATCTCACATATTTTTTTTCAAAGTTACTGGTGTGGTGTGGATTTACCCATTTCAATAAACTATTCTTGTTGCAATAACATGATAGATTTTCTTCCTTTTGGTCTAATCCTTTACAAATCCTCAGAATTTGCTTGAGATTAAATGATAGGTATAAAATTAGGACTATGTCCATTTAAATATATTGATATAAATTGAAAGGTTTAATTTTCTATGTTTATATTTGAAAAAAACTAAAAAAAAAATTATATTTAATATACCATGAAAGAACCAAAAGGTTTAATGAATATCATAAAATGAAACAAAAAAGTAACAAACAAGAGAAACAAAACTATGTCAGTCGTCTGAGAATGATGACAAATATTCAAAAAGGAACAAATAAAGAACTTTTATAATTATCAGTTTCTTTTCTATTGGACTTTCAGTCAAACACTGCAAATATCACTATGACCTTGAAATATTCTACATTTTCCTTCCATGTTAAAACTGACAGATTCGATAATTTCCCAGCACAGTGGTTTCATATTAAAAAAAATTCTACAGACCGTGTGATTAACTCAGTGATTTACTCCTCTCTCTGTCCTGCAACTTTAACCTGGCAAATCACTGCTGCTACGCGTCACCCCCCCCCCCCTTTAGTGTACGTGCACATTGCATATAAGCGAAACACAATACTGTCAGGATAGGTTATAACAAAAACCTTGTTTATGTCACTAACGTCATTAATGAAGGAAAAGCTAAAGGTGGGATCTCAAGGGGCTAAAGCAGAAAATGGTGTTCTCTCGCTACTTATTCTGCTTTAATTAAACCACATTAACATTATCGATACACATATGTATTGTAAAAAATTCGGGAATCACAGACACATGTGGAGAGATCCTGTTTGGTGGAGGAACCAAAGTGCAGACAAGTACGTTTTTACAGTTCTGTGAAACTTCTGTTTCAATGATCAAACAAGTGCGACCTCTCTGCTCAGGAGACCCAATGCGTTGGTATTGGTAACTTAAGGGAACTGAGAATTAAATACACTGCGTCTGTGATTAATGACATTAAAGTTAAACTCTACATCAAATTCTAAAAGGCAGTAAATTACATCAAATTTAATAAATGCACCATTTGTTACACTACATAAAAAAAATTATAATATAAAATAAATATTCCTCTTGTTTGGTCAAATATAGCAATGTCTGTTTTTATCAATTCATCAAAAGCTTTTTATTCATATAATTATTGTGTGGTTATCATGACGCTTTGTAATATTAGGTTTAAAGGATTTTGCTTCAAAGCTAGAAATAACCAATTAAAGATGGTGTTCCACAAGGATCAGTCGAGGGCTCTGTCTTGATTACAATCTATATTAATAATGTAATCTCTTCTCAAACTGACTGATGTCCACTTCACTACTGTTTATGGTTTTACTTATTCTGGAAAATTTTCTGTTTGAGAACCTACAAATTTAGTACTTGAGTACTCGTCAATGTTAACCTTGAGCTCGTCCCTAAGATTGTCCTTATTTCGTATTTTGGTGTATCTCTTTGTATTTCTATTTAATTACAAATGAACCTCAGTGAAATTTTAGGCTAAAAGGTTTTTGACTTGAATAAAAAAAGAAAAAAAAAGTCTTAAATTGGTCAGAAGTAAATGGGTAGTCAAGAGTTAAATGTCTAATGGAAGTTTTTTTTCTGGTTTCAGCACAAGAGCAGAACCTACTGGTAATTGCACTGGGGGTGCTGTTGGCTCTGTGTGTGATTGTGATTGCCGTCCTCGTTTCTCTCCCTCGATCATGAGAGAAACCTGCTGGACATGTAGCTGCAGCTCGGGACAATCATTGGTGAATAATGATCATGTTTGTGCAAATTTTGTTTTTCAGTTTTGACTTCTTCACACAACTTGTAAATTTGTTTTTATCCTAGGCGACTTACAATTAGTGCTTTCAACATCTATGAGGGGCCATTTTTATTTAGGGGTTCAGTATCTTGCCCAAGGACCCTTTGGCATGCAGATGGGGAAGAGTGACAATTAATCCGGCAACCTTCTTGTTGGCGGACAACCACTCTACCACTAGGCCAAACCAACCTGTAGGGATGAACCTTGCCTTCAGAGGATAAAGATGTACCATAAAGATCTAATAGTATTTGTATTTACAGTTAATAACATCAAGCCAACTGTTCTATCAACTGTCAGTCTTGCCATGATTCAAAATAATTATTTCTAAAGATGGGGACATGGAGGCGGAGAACTAATCTATTGGTGGAATTCTCTACAAAATAAAAGAAGAGGGAGAAATAAGAGAAATGATGAAACCTTGCAAGGAGTAAATGTGTGTTAATGCTGTTGAAGAAATATTCATGTGGGTGAGGACAGTGCAGAGACTCAGAGACCAGCTGATAGACAAGCCTCTCAAAGCTTAATGTGTGTAGTGCTGCATCTGAGTGTGAACATCCGCTGATCACTTGACCCGGGGGCTGCAGGTGGATGGATACACAACAGACAGGAAGACCATGTCTCCAAATGAAGCCTGTACCTGTGCACCTCCATATCCCGGGGCCATTCAGAAACATACACACTTCAAGAAAAGCGTGTTCCAGCCTCAATGTCTGTTTGCTAATGTTGCCTTGTTTAATAATAATAATAAATATATTTCTCTTAATTCACTGAAGACAACAATCTTTGTAATTAATATCATTGATTTGCCTTTGCAATGACATATGTCCTTATTATGGTTCTTATTTCGGTCATATATTAAATATCAGTTCCAAATGACCTGTACAAATCTTCTGTGAAATCTGATAACGCAGTGTACCTCTGTCTGGACACTGCTCCCACCTTGTGGTGAGAAGCAGCTAGTTTGATGATTTAACGTTTTCTTGGTTTACTGATTATTCTGATCAGTGGCACTTCATTGAGATGGACTCACGTTTCATGCTCAGTCGACAGGATCCCACAGGTCCAGATAGTTACTGTGCCACATGCATATAGAGCAGATTAGACAGTTAAATTCACTAATGTCACATGTTTAAGTGTTTACACCAAATATCTTACATATTTTCTTAACATGTACAGTAATACAAAGCATTCACTCTATTGCAGGAACAAATCCACTCTATTATCACACACTTATTAAGCCTGTAACTCCTAAAAACAAACTAGTCTTTAGAGTTTATTTACATGCATATGTTAATGAGTTCAACCACAACAATGTGCAAATGACCCAAGGACCATTTATTCTGACAGAATGTCTTTGACGCATCTTTAAGCCACAAGACTCAACATCAGCAGGAATGCACCTCTCAACTTGAACAAGATCCCTCAGCAGCTTTCACAGTTTCTCTTTCTGAATAAAACCTCAATGAAACACAAAACAACTATTCACAATCCCAACGCTAAACAATTTAGCTTGAACACTTACTTTGTTTTATTGTTATGTTTCTGCACAAGTGATGAATCAGTTTTGAGTTTAGAGTAATTACTTTCATTTTCCAACAATTACAAACATCTGGTTCAACTCCAAAGGTTTAACAGGATGTAGTGCAGGTAACTTTGAATAACGGTTGGAATAATTTTTTTGATTTAATAGGATATTAAGAAGTAAAGGGATATAGAATACAGTAACCTGAAGCGTTTCAATGCCAAAGCTTTGAAGCCCGAATCAATTCTGACAGCACTGAACAATATATAACTACACTGTAAGATTCTGCTTCCTCAAATGACAAAAAATACAATCTTACAAATGATTTATATTTTATTAATTAAAGACAAAAAGGTGTATGCAGCTCTTTGACACAGTGCAATGCTGCACGAGCCAGTGATGACCCCCCCCCCCCCCACAGCACATCAAGCTCAGCATGTTGAACTGGGAGGTGGTTGTGGTCACACCGTCCATCCTCTGTATTCTCGACAGGCGGCTGTGAGCAGGAAGCAGAGCTCCACTGCCACAGTATCTCAGAAACACATTCACATCGAGTTTACAAAACACAGCAAACTGGACAACATCAAAAAAGACCAAAGAGTGGAGGTTCATGGTACAACCGGAACTACCTGTAAAACATGTCTAAGTAATAATTATATATTTTCAAGTTATGGGATTAAAACTAGAGCAAAAAACATAGAAACACATGTGTACAGTCACCACCAAAGACCAAATGGAAACTTAAGCATTGCTGTGGTGAGGGTTTCGTATTTAGATGTGAATATGAGGGGGGGTTTTTCACGCTCAGTTTCAAGAAGCTGAGCTCGTTCTGGTTTTATATCTGTTATTAAAACGTCCAGTGGAAAACCAGTGTTTTATTGTTTTATTTTTGTTAATATCACATCAACTTACAGGAGTAGTTGAGGATCACACACTTGCAAAATGTCTGCTTTGATCTTAACTTAACCTTTGGCCAATTATCAACAAGTAATTCAGCAGTTGTTAAATTCTGTTTCAGTGTACATCAGCTGACAGTGATGCAGTGGCAGCAGGTACAAAGTAATACTGAATGAAATAAAATTCAATAAAAACTCCACCACAACAAAATAACATGAAGATTTTATGTATTACATTATATAGATAAGTAATAGTTTAGGATGCACAAGTTCATTTGGAATTTGTTTTTAGATACATGTGTTTGTAAATAAGGGGTCTTGTTATTGCAAGAGGAGAACAATGAATCAAATGGTACTTTGTCAAAAACTCAAACCAACAGAATATCTTCCCCAGATTTAAAAATATTGCAGACTTTTTTTGCTGTATAAAAAATATGTAAAAAAAAATACAAGGCTGTCGTAACATATATATATATATATAACTAAATGTTTTTATAAATCCATGGCTCCTCAGCCGGCCTGTTCCAGGGTCATATGAGGTGCACTAATGAAGTTTCCAACGTGGCTGAAATTATTAGAAAATGAAATATTTGAAATTGAAATTTATTTTCCTAATTTTTCAAGCTTAATTTCAAAGCTGTATCAATAACCTGTAACTCTCTGAATGTCAATTATCATTCAAATGCACAGATGAGGATAGGATCTCCACAATGAGGGGAAACAAATGAAAATACACATATATTTTAACACACACACACACACACACACACACACACACACACACACACACACACACACACACACACACACACACACACACACAGCTTGTTCCACTAAAATCCGCCTGCTGAAGTTTTGTGTCGCTCTTCCCTCACTACATATCAGTTTGAAGCCCCTGGTCGGGTGTGTGGTGAGTCAACAGCCTCAGTGGTTGGTCTCAGGGCAGACACACGGCCCAGCCTTCTCTCAGTGTGGCTGCAGTCTGTGGTTTTACTTGTTGTCGTGGCAGACGTGAACCTGAACAAAGACCGATGGAGGAGTTTTATGTGTTTGAGTATCTGTCCTCTGGCATTTTATGAAAAGCTGCACATGTTTTAAAAGCGTTTGTTCATAACATGTAAATTGTATCCGAAATACAAATGGCTCATTTTGTATGAATTAAACAAAATTATTATTTATTTTTTTATAATTATCTATGCTTTTTCCCCCCAAATCCCCGAGCTGACGTCCTGATTAGTGCAAACTCTGCAAGAAGAGCAACACAACTTCAGCCACTAATTAGTTTCACGTTTACATGTTACAACTTGTTAGGGAGCGAAGTAGCGACAGATATTTAAAAAACAAGAGTGTTCAGTTAAAAAAGTGAGTGAGGTCATCTGGGCTGCATGATAATTATAGATTGCTCCATATCATGAATGCAATACAAATCAAAACAATGTGTAGTGTATTAAGACTTCATAAGCATGTCTATACCATTATTTTTCCTTAATGTAGATAGGCATTTTACTGAGTGTCATTCTAGACGCTCCCTTCACTGGCTACCAGTTGTTGCCCGCATCCGGTTCATAACACTAGTACTTGTGTACCATGCTGTGAACGGATCAGGTCCAGTCTCCATCCAGGACATGGTCAAACGTTACACCCCAGCACGCTCACTCCGCTCTGCTTCGGCTAATCGGCTCGTTGCTCCCTCACTGCTAAACACTCATCAAAATCATGACTGTTTGCTGTCCTGGCTCCTAAATGGTGGAATGAGCTCCCCATGGACATCCGGACATCTGAACGTTTACACATCTTCCACAGCAAACTAAAAACACACCTCTTCCGACTATACCTTGAATAAATAAAAATAAATAATTAAAAACAACTTTTTTAAACTAACACTTTAGTAGCATTTAAATGGAACTTACTTATAGCACTTTGTAGTTTTGCTTTGTTGTGAAGCAATTGTACTTTCTTGATTCTTGTCGTCCTGGGTCTGTACCCTCGGGGTTGAGTGCACTTATTGTAAGTCGCTTTGGATAAAAGCGTCAGCTAAACGACATGTAATGTAATGTTGATGTTTGACGATGGCTTCCTTCTTGCAGAGTGAAAATGTATCAATTTCCTTTTTGAATGCAACAGATTAGTTTCGGATTTGCATATCTAAGCACGAAACAACAACTGAACCATGAGAGGAAATTTCTGAAAATTTCTTACATGTTTAATCTCACTAGCAAATAAGGTTACTTCCTTTGTCCTCTTAGACACTGGCTTGATTTTAAATTTATTTAAATAAAACAAAAATTTTAATTGAAAGAAAAACTGTTTTGTTTTTGAGAAACCCAAATTAATGCACCAATCATTGTATGAAGTTTTGAATCTTCTATTTTAGCTTCAATGTGGTCATTTTGAGCCTATTTTCTCTCAAGTTTAAAATGAATTGCATGATTGGCAAGTTTAGGGGGCAGTGCAGTTTGTATGTTTCAGCCAATCAGATTGTATCCGACTGTTAACATCTCGATGACCGTATCAGTATATCTTTCATTTGGAGAGGAAGCATGAGTAGGTCTACAGAACGCCGCTGCACCACAATGTTTGGGGAACTGGCTGCTTTGATTATTTTTGGTACAAAGGGTGAGTACATGACTATAGCAAATATACTACTGGAAATGATTGTTTAACCATCGATACTGTGTTTGTAGATTTATAAATACGGTATATTATACAAGGCTTAACTGTGTTATTTGTCCCTTTTCTTCAGCTCTGATTCTAACTGCAGAGGTTCCTCAGCTGATCTCTCTGACTGAGGTGGAACGCGGCAACAACGTCAGTTTGAAATGTCCAGTCTCTGAAAACAGATTCTTTTATTGGTATAAACAGTCTTTTGGACATGCGTTGCAAACAGTTGCTTCAAGTATAATAAACAAGACTGAAGTCAATGATTTACGTTTCACACTCACACGAGTGGATGATCAGTATCTTCTTAACATCAGTAATGTCAGCAAAGAGGATGAAGCAACATACTTCTGTCAGACTGGATCAACCTTTCAACTGACTTTCGTCGGTGGCACCTTCTTGGCTGTGAACGGTAAAATACTTTGTACTGTCAGTGTCTGAGCGCATGTGAGAGACAATGTTTGTAAGTAACAATTTTCATTGTGAAGTGATTTAATGCCTTTTTCAAATAAATGCTCCAGATCAGGATCAGCAGAAACATTACAGCGTGAGACAAAGTCCAGAGACTGCGTCAGTCAGACCAGGAGCCTCAGTGATCCTCCAGTGTTCACTTCTCTCTGAGCACAAAGAAAACCTGGTCCAGTGTCCAGGTGAACACAGGGTGAACTGGTTCAGAGCCGGATCAGGACGCTCCCATCCCAGCTTCATTTACACTCAGAGCAGCAGGAGAGATGGACAAGAGGAGAAGAGCTGCGTCTACAGTCTGTCCAAAACTATACACAACTCCTCAGATGCTGGGACTTACTACTGTGCTGTGGTCACATGTGGAGAGATCCTGTTTGGTGGAGGAACCAAAGTGCAGACAAGTACGTTTTTACAGTTCTGTGAAACTTATGCTTTAATAATCAAGAAAAAAGTTTGACCTCTCTGCTCAGGAGACCCAATGCGTTGGTATTGGTAACTTAAGGTAACTGAGAAATAAATGCAGAGCGAGAAATCACGTTATGATTAAACTCTACACTTAATTCTTAAACGCAGTAAATTACATAACCAATTCTTTATGTGCACACATACAATTTAATAAATGCGCCATCTCTGTTACATTACAAAAACATATATGTAATATAAAATAAATATTCCTCTTGTTAGGTCAAATGTAGCAATGTCTGTCTTATCAATTTATCAAACGCTTTTGTTTCATATAATTATTGTGTATTTATCTTGACCCTTAGTAATAGTTTTAAGGATTTTGTGTCAAAACTAGAAATAACCAATTAACGATGGTGTTCCACAAGGATCAGTTCTTGTTTCTGTCTTAATTACAATCTATATTAATAATGTAATCTGTTTTCAAACTGACTGATGTCCACTTCACTATTCTTTATGGTTTTAAATATTCTGAACAATGTTCTGTTTGAGAACCTACAACTTTAGTACTTGAGTGCTCGTCAATGTTAACCTTGAGCTCGTCCCTAAGATTGTCCTTGTTTCCTATTTTTGTGTTTCTCTTTGTATTTCTATTTAATTACAAATAAACCTCAGTGAAATTTTAGGCTAAAAGGTTTTTGCCTTTAAAAAAAAAAAAAGTCATAAATTAGTCAGAAGTAAATGGATAGTCAAGAGTTAAATGTCTAATGGAACTTTTTTTTCTGGTTTCAGCACAAGAGCAGAACCTACTGGTAATTGCACTGGGGGTGCTGTTGGCTCTGTGTGTGATTGTGATTGCCGTCCTCGTTTCTCTCCCTCGATCATGAGAGAAACCTGCTGGACATGTAGCTGCAGCTCGGGACAATCATTGGTGAATAATAATCATGCTTCCATTTGTGCAAATTTATATTTTCAGTATTGACTTGTTTTTTACCACTGACCTCAAGCCTCGGATCAAAAGCCAGATCATTAATGGAGATAATGCTATTTAGTTTGGGTTATTGCCTTGTTTTTCCCACCCTGTAGGGATGAACCTTGCCTTCAGAGGACAAGGATGTACCATAAAGATTTAATAGTATTTGTAATTACAGTTAATAACATCAAGCCAACTGTTGTATCAATTGTCAGTCTTTCCATGATTAAAAATAGTTATTTCTAGAGGGAGAAATAAGAGAAATGATGAAACCCTGCAAGGAGTAAATGCTGTTGAAGAAATATTCATGTGGGTGAGGACAGTGCAGAGACTCAGAGACCAGCTGATAGACAAGCCTCTCAAAGCTTAATGTGTGTAGTGCTGCATCTGAGTGTGAACATCCGCTGATCACTTGATCCGGGGGCTGCAGGTGGATGGATACACAACAGACAGGAAGACCATGTCTCCAAATGAAGCCTGTACCTGTGCACCTCCATATCCCGGGGCCGTTCAGAAACATGCACACTTCAAGAAAAGCGTGTTCCAGCCTCAATGTCTGTTTGCTAATGTTGCCTTGTTTAATAATAATAAATATATTTCTGTTCATGCACTGAAGACAATCATTTTTGTGTTTAATATCATCGATTTGCCTTTGCAATGACTTATGTCCTTATTATGATTATTATTTCGGTCATTTATTAAATATCAGTTCCAAATGACCTGTACAAATCTTCTGTGAAATCTGATAACGCAGTGTACCTCTGTTTGTACACTGCTGCCACCTTGTGGTGAGAAGCAGCTGGTTTGATGATTTAACGTTTTCTTGGTTTACTGATTATTCTGATCAGTGGCATTTCATTGAGATGGACTCACGTTTCATGCTCAGTCGACAGGATCCCACAGGTCCAGATAGTTACTGTGCCACATGCATATAGAGCAGATTAGACAGTTCAATTCACTAATGTCACATGTTTAAGTGTTTACACCAAATATCTTACATATTTTCTTAACATGTACAGTAATACAAAGCATTCTATTGCAGGAACAAATCCACTCTATTTTCACACACTTAATAAAGCCTGTGAATCATAAAAAAAAAGTTTCACACTTTCCATATCACCAAGCATGAGTTTCATCTTCCCTTATGTCACCACTTAGATGGGAAGTATGTGTTTTAATGGGAATGTGTGAATTTAACCCCTTGAGTTTCACTCTTTATGCTTCTGTTTCAAAACAGGTGTAGCTTCAAACATGCCAAAGTCTAAATAAAGTGTGTTTTTATACAAACAAAGATTTTTCCAAATTTCATTTACATACATATGTTAATGAGTTCAACCACAACAATGTGCAAATGACCCAAGAACCATTTATTCTGACAGAATGCATCTTTAAGCCACAAGACTCAACATCAGCAGGAATGCACCTCTCAACTTGGACAAGATCCCTCAGCAGCTTTCACAGTTTCTCTTTCTGAATAAAACCTCAATGAAACACAAAACAACTATTCACAATCCCAACGCTAAACAATTTAGCTTGAACACTTTTAGACCCAATTAATAAATAAAAATAAGAAACGGCAATAAACACAATGGCAGATGAACTCCAGCTGCAGACCTGTGTGCAGCTTTGATGCTGTATGTGTATGTGTGTGTGTTACCTTTAGAGAAGCTGTTAATGTCCTATCTCAATTAGCAGCAGTTTTATTAACTCACCCAACAGACATAGTTCTTCTTACTTGGTCCAAACAGTCCCAAGCACTGAAGAAGAGAACATCTACATTTGGTCCTTAGAAGATGAAGAAGAACAAACCATCCTCCTCGGTCCAAATGGTGATGAAGAACCCTGGTGGGTCTTCCTCTGGGCCACAGGTGCAGCCTCCATACAAACCCTGTTAGCACCCTGCTAGCAGCAGCTCAGAGTTGTGCTTAGCTCCTTAAAAACTCTAACAAAGTCCAAAAAACACACAACAGCTGAAGAACACACTTCTTACAAAGGAGTTAAGGTACTTTACGACTTCAATTTGAATATTCAGCTACTTTTGCTACGTTAGCGGAGCACGTTCCCTTCTTTCTAAGCAGCTGTCATCTCTGATTGACTTGGCTCCACCCTCTCTCCCTCCTTCTTAACCAATCACATTGTCAGAAAAGGGAAGGACTCTCTAAATTGACCAATCAGATGAATAAAACACGTCAGATTAATCAAACTATGGAATAGTTACCTTCTCAAAGTAACACAGCCTTTTTTTATGAAGTTACCCATTTTAAAGTTATAGTTTATTGTGTAGCAGTGTTAGGATTTCTCCTGTTATGTAGAGATGTATATCTTAACTGTGGGAGTTTCCCCAGAGTTACTAAAGCATGAGTGTTATTGGAAAGTTTCAATTCTTGAGTTCAGTATAAATTGTTTGCAGCCTCCATGTTTTTTCCCCACATTTCAATTCAAAAGCACATGAACACATCAAGTTTATAACGGTGCATCTCTCCCAGAACGGGTAGAAACAAAACTAAGTAAAACTTATAGAAACATAACACTTTTTATAGGTCTTACTTCACCCAAACATTTGTATTAAGACTGGCTTTGTTGCCGCCTTTGACAGAAAACTAAAAATATAACACAAGGCTGAACTAAAACCAACTGGTGTTCGATCCAAGTGATGATGTGGGAGATTTTCTTTGTATTTTTTGCACATATTAAAACATGCAGTCTCAAGAACTCGGACAGAGAAGGCAAAGTAGTTTCAATGGTAGTTTAATTTTTAACATTCAACATAAGTATCAATTATCACTCACATCGGAGGTGTTTTATTCTGTTCACAATGAAGAAGGGAAGGGATCGAAAAAGGCAAATAAAGGGAGGCAACAGGTGAAAGGTCAAATTGTTGTGAGAAGCGGACGGGAAGGACAGAAGAGAGGAGGGCTGGTGAGAAAGTGAATGGATGGAAGGAGAAGGGAAGGATTGGATAGAAGGAACAGAAGGAAGGAAAAACTGTGACATCGACCAACAACGATAATACTCGTTTGTCTCAAGCCCGGAATAGCAGAGCTGTAAATTAACTGTAAAAGTGTGACAATTCTTTGCAGATGTTGTAAACAAAGCAACTATGTATAAACTAAACAATACAGTAGTAGTTACATTATAGTATTTTGCTATGCTTGTAATAATGTTAGTCGTTTATGGGAAGTTAAAAAAAAGACTGTTCTGTGGTACTTTTCATGGGACACAATCCCAGAAGCTCCTTCGACCCAGCAGGTAACTGGGTCGTCACCGTGGAGCTTCGCAGACTGGAGCACTTCTGACAGTTACTGAACAATGATTGATTTAAACATCCACTGTCGATGTGGACGTTTAAACACGTTATCAAAAAGCTATACCGTCAACTTTCTGAGGTAAATATCCATCTGTCTGTAGGCACCTTAAAGCAGAATCCACCGAATAATCCGACTTGCATCACATAACACTATCGTACAAGACACTGAACGCATCACGAGTGTATGATGTAATCTTACATTCAATGTGAGGAAATGATTTCTATAACAAACACTTCACAACAAAAGGGCCAAGGCACGATTAGGGCTTCTCTTGTTTTTGTTTGCTCCGGGGATATTGACACATTTCATAGAACCCAGCAGAGAGGAATCTTTTAAAGAAGGCCACTGTTACATTTGAATGGTCTGTCAACTGTCACATGTGAACATTCATCGGCAGCGGTTGACAATGTTGCCACTGCATGTTTGGATTTCAAATACCAGCACACACAACTGTTAAGGCAAAGAGTGTTGACTTTGGTGCAATGGCTTCCACCAGGAAACCACAAGATTAAAAATGACTTCCTGTTGTCACCTGATGAACAAACTGGTTTTTATATCTCAGCAGCTAACAGTTACAGACTGTATGTAAAGACAGACGACATGACAGCTCCTGAAACGTAAAGCCAAATCATCTTGAGCTCCCCCTAGTGGCTGGCTGTCATATACATCTTGCTTCCTCACAATGTTAGAGGATGGAACAAATTAAAAGTCAAAGCCCCAATTTGTTATTTATATAGGTTTCTGTTATTATAGCGAATTATCTATCACACAGACGTATGTTTAAATGTTATTAGATGCTATACAAACAGGGTGAGACATCGTGATTGACAGCTTGACTGACTTCCGATTGGTTGAGCGTGTGATTGGGCGGGACCTCAATGCCACATCTCCACTTCATGATCACCACTGTACAAACTCTTGCTCCATATAATGTAAAAAATGCAACATAGCGTCAGCCACTGGGAGGAAGTGGAGACGTGTCGTCCATCTTTATTTACAGCGTATGGTATTAACGCAGCATAATTTCTTATAGTGTGAAATGATAATGAGCTCTGAACAGCGAATGTCTTTCAGATTTTCATGTCAAACCTCACGCGGCTCCAAGTCTGGTGTGCAACAGCAAACTACAGAACGACACAACAAACTGTTAAATCATCTCCATGGAAAGAGTCTTTTGTGTTTTCTCATACAAAAACTCACAGGTGAGGATGATGTCCGTTATATAGTGAAGCAGGTTAGCCAGGCACAGACAGTCTCCTTTCAGCCTCCGAGAGCGAGAGAGCAACAAGAGCGCCTCCATGTCCTCACAGTGGAATCAACAGAGGTCTTCTTCTCAGTCCTCGTCTCTCAGTGTCCACAGCCTCCCACACATCAGCGCTCACATTAACATCATGCGAATACACTTTGAAAATATAAAATTCATTGGGTTAGGGTATATATTTATATAGATTTACACGTACATATAAATTCATATACTTTTAAGGAATGTTAATCTATCTGGTGGTGTACTTTTTCTTCTTACAAGGTACAAAATAACTTTTTATACTATGTAACACATTATATAATCAACATATTAAAAACAGCTCATCAGTCCTTTTATCATTTTTTAAGCAAAAAAAAAAAATCCATAATAAAAATAAGTTCTATGTTTTTTCTCACTTATATCTTACAATATATTTTCTCTCTGTCAAAAACACGCACACATGTCCCATGTTTGTTTTCGTTCGTGGTTTTCTCTTGGCGGCAAATCGGCAGCGGTCAAAGTGAATGTGGAAAAAAGAAAATCACATAATGGTGTTGCTCATCGATGCGGAAAGAAATCTCAGAGCGACAGCCTCGTTGACGTGTAGAATTCACAAAATGGCAGCGGTGGGTGTTTGCGAAACAAGACGAACAAGCTGCGGTGCTGTTACAACGGGCACTTGGAGCAGCCACATTCCAGAGCGGTCTCCATTTCCTCTGAGTACGAGGTGCCGTCACTGCAGCGGAAAACCACCTTCCTCCTTCTGCTCTTGGTGACGCCACAGCAAACACCAGGGGGCGCTGCAGCCTGGCAGGACCGGGGACAGTCCATGCGCGGTATCTTGCTGGTGGACGTGCATGTTCTCATGGGGTGGTGGCGCTTCAGCTGCTCCCTCAACATCTCTCCTTGACACGTCAGCTCTGGACATTGGTGGAAAGGAGAGAAGCAGATGAGACTCTGATATAAAATCCTGACGCTCAATAAATCGCAATGCTTTCCATCTATTTCGTTTATATTATCCCATCTTACCTGTGTCGCAGGTGGTTCCGGTGAACCCGGGCTGACAGTGGCAGATTGGCTCTCCAACCTCTGACACGCGACACTCCCCGTGTCCGCAGCGCTGCCCCCTGCAGGCCGGAGGCTCCTGTCGTCGATCGCAATACTGACCCTGGTAGCCTTCACGACACTGACAACTGTAGGACTGACCCTTCGGCACACACGCTCCTTGAACACATCTGGAGCATGAGGAAGAGGAAGAGGGACGACAGATTAGAGGAGGATGTTAGAATGAATGTGTGTTTGTGGCATAATAAAGAAATCAACAATAAAGAGCATGAAAAGCATCACAACATTTTTTCACATGCACAGGCAGGTCTTCCTGAACCTTTCTGCTCAGTCTGTGTGTGTGTGTGTGTGTGTGTGTGTGTGTGTGTGTGTACCTGTTGCTCTGACAGGGGGTTGGTGTTGTCGACTGCTCGCACAGGGCCCCACTGCGTCCTGGAGGACACTCACATGTCACCCCCATCTCTCCGCCCTCCCTGCACACACCCTGTGCACACACACTGCAGGTATGACACCCTGCGAGGATCCCATCGCCCTGGTGACACAACGAGGGGGGGGAGTAGGGTCAGTCAACGGCCTTGGAACACTTACAGGTATAAACAGTTTAATGTTGCATGAAAGCTACACGTAAGTCCAGGATAAAAACAGTGAGGACATCTGTTCCTTGGGTTTGAACCTCCTGACACTAACTGACGGCTGTTGAACAACTCAGGGTCACAGAGGCGGCTCCTCTCCACATTAAGATCTGCATCAGACTTCCTCTCGCTTGCAAAACCTAACTTTGCCCATAAGTTGCTAACGGGGCACACGTACGGGCTAAAGGGTTTCTCCTGTAGAACGCTCGTAAATCACCACGTGTGGCTACAAAGAATCTTCCGGCCATGTGGTTACCTTGCCCTCGACTCCCTGGGATCGCCCTCCTCCCATGGCTCTGTGATTCAGATCTTGAGGCTCCCCATTGATTCGGACATTGTGGATGCAGCCGTAAAAGGCCTGAGGAGACCGGTCGGGGCCTGGCCGTAGACCCAAGGCCACCACTTGAGGAGGAACGCCTGGGAAATGAGGAGCGAGACGGGAAGAGGTGGAAAAACAACGATGAGAATAAAGATAAATTGTTGGGGTGGAGAGAACAATGTGGGATTAAAGAATGGGAAGAACTTCAGTAAAAGGAGGGGTGAGTATCTCTGGCTTCATTCTGGGTTACAAGATACAATGTTCCAGGGAGAATCCCTCAGCACAGCTCTCACTATTGCACAATAACAAAGTTTCTTTCAAGCACTTGAGGAAAAGTTCTCAGAAACACTTCTTCCCATCCTTTCGAGGAAAAGTTCAACAAAAACAATTCTCCAACACTTATCCACATCTCGTGCTGCGTTTTAGTCTGCTTTCATATAGTGGCCGACTGTATTTGAATGCAGCAGCAGGACAAACATGTCTACGACCACGGGAAGTCATTAGAGGGCAGAATATCTGGATGTGCACGTACCTCCTATGTAAAGCTGAGTGTTGTGGTCGACAGACGGCTGGCGGGCCAGCTTGCCCAGGCTCTTGGGGGCTCCGTTATCCACCACCAGGCTCAGCGACCGGTTCTGAATCAGCAGCTCCACCATGTGGAAAAGTCCATCGTTCACCGTCTCCACGCTGTCACCAACACGAACACAGAGAAGAGGAAGGAGAGAGTTTCAGAATGCTTCCTGTCATGACAAATTACTGTTGACTTCTGCAGCAGATGGGAGAATTAGTGGGGAAAAATCTTGATGGACCAAAATGTAAACGCCAGACACAAAACAGACTCCTGACATTTTCAAGTCAAACTTTTTCTCCCCTTTGTTTTGTTGTTTTTGTAAATGGACCAAACTAAACGAATGAAAACTGATCGAAACCTGTGTTGAAATGTTTCTCTGATACAAACCAGATCGTGTCTGCTCTTTTCTTTTGGGAGAGATTAAATGTGGACCTCGATACAGGCCATGGTTTCTGAACATGGGGCCCAGAATGGATCCCTACAGAGCACACAAGTATTCTTATTGGGTGGATCTGAGCCTCGGGGCGAGACTAATTCAGAACTCTCAATTCACTAGATTACATTTAATGGCCAGACTCCTTGAGTTGTAGAAAGAAGTTTTGTTAGTAAAGCTCTGATACTCTGAGATAATTGTTGTTTCCACTGAAGAGGAGCTTGCAATGATCCGGGGTCATGACCCTTTGCACCACGTCTGACCCTGGTTACAGTGTGTGTGTGTGTGTGTGTGCGTGTGTATTTGTATATAAGAGTGTGAGTCTGAGATTTCCCACTAAGTGGTTTTTGCTGGAGGGGAGACAGACAGCTATAGAGACAGTGGTTTGGCTCGGCCAAAATGGGGAGAGGGAGCACGGGCGAGCGACGGAGTGGGAAAGAGAGGTGGATGGTGGTGGGGGGGGGGGGGGGGTAAAGTTGACTGTGCCTCCGTTCACCCAAGTTCTTCCTTCCTTCCCGCCGACCCGCAGAAAACAAGCAAAACATCAAAAAAGACAAAAGAACAAGTGAAGCCACTCTTTCCGTTGGTGGTCTGCTCCAGACTCCCACAGATAAACACACAGACAATACAGCCTCTTGTCTGCAGCCGCTCGACGGCTAAACGAGCTGAGGAGCCTCGAGTCGCCTCTGACTGACAGCTGTTTACAGAGTGATCGGATTACAGTGATGTTACATTAACAGCCAATGGAGCAGGATTGTGAGTTCTGGAGGCGGGCCAAAGGGACGGTCTACAGACGTAGAGCAATAAGGAGCAGAAGAAGGAGTAAAAGATGAAAGAGGAAGAACTGATCATAAGGAAATTATGTGTATGTAAAATGATTATATAACTTTTAAGGTTTTGAATTGGTGGAACCTTCTGTGGACTGGTTTACACCACAGAGAAATACACATTTAGATATTTAAAAAAAGCTTTTTATTGTTTAACGTGAAGCCTCCAGCCTCTGCAGGGAGTGAACATGTTCTCCCGGACATCAGCGTAGTGCTGCATTTATCTGGTGGTTTCTAAAACAAGAGCTGCTACTTCATGGTCGACCCGACAGACACACAAACATGGTTTCCATTAGGAGCCATGTAATCTAATAACGCTCCCTAACAGGCCGGCTGCATCGACGCAGGATGATAGTCTGAACAATTCAACCTCTCCTTCCTCCTCTTTATGTTTCCTCTCTATTCCCTCTCTTTCCTTTTCTCCCATCCTTCTCTTCTTTCCCTTACTTATGCACTTCCTGCTGCTCAGCTTCTTTGTCCTCCCTGGTTTCTCCTCATCTTTTCTTATTCTCTGCTCTCTACTCCTCTCCCTCCCTAACACCGTCAAACAGTTATTTCTACTCCTGTTTCGCACCTGAAGGTTCTCAGCTTCATCCCAGAAGCTCTTCATCCCCTTTTCAATTCGGTCAAGTGTCTGGAAAGTTAAATAAAGCAAGCAGCTCACACAGCTGAAGACATTCTCAAAGATATGTTTTTGCACGGGTTTACCTACAATCATGCAAAGGATACACACACACACACACACACACACACACACACACACACACACACACACACACACACACACACACACACACACACACACACACACACACACACACACACACACACACACACACACACACACACACACACACACACACACCATTGAACCTGCTGTGAGACTACAGCTCCACTAGGTGGCAGTAGATGACAAATGAACAGTGCATGAGCGTAGGTGTGTGTGTGCATGTGTGTGTGTATCCTTTGCATGATTGTAGGTAAAAATACATATATATAAATATGCTCTTCATCAACACCAGTGTGAATATATATTTTAAGCCTTTACACTTTTTTAAATGAACAATTATAGTATATTTGTGTGTGTGTGTGTGTGTGTGTGTGTGTGTGTGTGTGTTTCAGACTCTTTGAAGCAGTTGGCTGTGTTAGTATCGTGTATTAGTAAAAAAAAGCCCATTATGGAATTTCATTAAAAACAAACAAACGGCCGAGGCAGATTTCAGCGGCCTCTCTTTCTCTCCCTTTCTCTCCCTCTCCCTCTCCTACTCCCCTTACGTTCAGCCAAACCCACAAGGGACGACAATTTCCTGTCAGTCCAGAATCAAACACACACACACACACACACACACACACACACACACACACACACACACACACACACACACACACACACACACACACACACACACACACACACACACACACACACACACACACACATATATATATATATAAATAAACTTGGCTAAAAACCTATTTCCTAAAACTAAAAACCTGGCCTTTTTTTTATTTTCTAAATAAAAGGATGAATTTCAAACCAGAAGTAATTACAGGTCATTGACTTTATCTCAAACTGCTCCCCCCTCCCCTGAAACAACAGCACAGATCCACTTACACTGTTAAATCCAATTAGGCAACGCTATCATTTAGTTACAATGTTTTTTAAACCACATTTGTGGCCAGTGTGTGTACGTGCAGACATGGATGAGTCTGATTGTGTGTTTGTGCATGTGTATGTGGTTTTGTTTTTATGAGATCATGCACATGTGTTTAAACAACATACATTTATGTGTGTCCGTCCATTAGCGTTGATATGTTTGAATCAGTATTTCATATATTTACTTGTGTGTGTGTTTATGCTTGTATGTGCGGAACAGACCGAACTGATTAGAGTGATGTTCAGCAGACAGGCATCCCGGTCCCAGAGTGCTGTGGTAACCTCAGTTAGTCAGTGCTGAGACGGCAGCTACTGAAAACTGTGCCTCTTTCACCGTTTAGCCTCTTTTCCTTCATGAAACCTGAGCGGGCAGCTTGAATGAAATTTGTGTTTTTCGGGAGCAGCTCTGTGTTTTTGATGTAAGGCTTCAGATATATAAGAGCTTGTTGTTTCAGGAAGAGAAGGTTTCAATATCAAAATCTTTGAATTCCCTCTGAACTTTTTAAAGGTTGTAACCACAGACCGTTTTTTGAGAGCCACATTACAGCCAAATGAGAACTCTGCTAGTATAACTGCTGTTCTGTTGTATAGATGTTACAGTCAAGTTTGTTTGCAACACAACTGGCATTTAAAGATGCAAAATACAACACTGATATTATGATGATGATTAATATTCATTACCTCTGCCAAGGAGTTTAAGCATTCTTTTCCTTTCTTTTGTTTTCATTTGTTTGTTGGTTGGTTTGTTGTGGGCGGCTGTGGCTCAGGAGATAGAGTGGGTTCGATCCCCGGCTCCCCTCGTTCCGCATGCCGAAGTGTCCTTGGGCAAGACACTGAACCCCAAATTGCCCCTGATGGCTGTGTGTGAGTGATGTGTGGTAGAGAGAGGGCTGCACATATAGCTGCACAGAATGGGTGAATGGCCAAACTGTACTGTAAAGTCCAAACTGGAAAAGCTTTATATAAATACAGACCATTTGTTTTTTATGAGAAAGTTAATGAACGGATTTGCACAAATCTTGGTGGAAGGATGGGACATGGGCCAAGAAAGATCTTTCTTCCAATGCATGATGATTATTTTTACTTTTTCACCAATTTCCCAGAGAATCATTTGTGGATCTTGATGAATAAAATCAGACGTACCTAGTGAACTTTTATCTGAGTGTGTTTGATTTGCTGCAGCTTGATTGAATGGGCCTGTTGGGGCTTAGCAGAGGTATGAGCTCTACTCACAGACTGAGTTTCTTTCAAGTGTTAAGTTTCATGAATTCTTTGGCCCTTGAACTCACATAATGTCGAGTGACACAGAAAGAAGTTACTTTGATTGGTACGTTCATTACAACATGTGTTTCTCCTGTATTCTCTCGTTTTTAGAATCATCTCTTCCTCTTTCCATTTTTTCCAACACCCCTCCCACGTTCATCTTCCTCAGTCCAACCATCCATCTCCATCCCTCCTCACCCAACTTCTGTCTCTTCTCTGTCTCCTCTCTCTTCACTGCATCCATTGCTTCCCACGGTCCGCCTTTCTTTATCATCCTCCTTTCATGTACCCATCCATCCCTGCACCCCCCCCCCCCTCGTCACTCGCTGATGAATAACAGTAGATGTGCCGTCTTTGACCCGATGGGAGATTATATGGCATTTAATAAAGGGCAGCACATTAATACACAACAAACATTCCAACCCCCCCATAACGTGTGCGTGCATGCACACAAACACACACACAGACACACAGGCCATGCTTAATCTTTCATCTTTTGCTAATATGTGCACAGTGTAAGAATTGTACTCTCTCCCCATTCCTCTTCTTTCTTCCACCACATCCACACATTTACTGCATGTTTCTCATAATCAGTCCTTCTGGTTTAAACCTCTGCATCTTTACGTCCACCCTGCTGACATCTTTCCTCCTCTATCGCTCCATCTTCTTTTGGTCTATTTTCTTACCCAATTTTCTGTTTCACAGTGGGTCATACCTCCTGTCTGGATGTGATCTGGGCAGGTGTGCTTGTGTCTAAAGTGTACATAGTCATTGTTTCTTCTTGTTTCCTTGCAGAGCACGTATATGTTTATGTGTATACCTGGGTCTACGTTTATAAGCTGCAGGCTTCTTTTTCCAGCTCCATGTCTCTCTTTTATAGCACAAACATAAACGTATCGAGGGAAGTGTTTCACCTAAAAGGCTCAATGCCTATTAGTGCTTTTTTACGAGTGGGTCCTTATACTTGGGTGAGCTAACGCACATTCCTGCCAATGGTTGCAAACTATTCCAGTGATCTACAGGTGGTTGTAATGTGCCAAGAAACGCAACGATGAACTAGCTAGGGCGGTAAAGCGGGAGACTGTCTGATGAATGTAAATAACGCAGGATTTAAATTACTTTGCAAATGACTTATATCACACTCTTTACGTTTAAGAGCGGGCTTTACACTTTTCCTTTTCCTTTTAAGAGCCTCGGTGCCGTGGTGGCAGCGGATCCTGGATTATGATGAACAACTAATTTGTTTAGATATACAATGGGATGTTTCCCGGGGGACCTTTCTTTAGCAGCAGTGGCCGGATGTCGCACCTTTGCAGAGATTGTTAAGCCCTATGAGGAAAATTGGGATTTGAGAATGTGGGCAATACATATTCACAAGCATTAGTTTTACTGTTGCGTGTATTGGTCTCGGCAGGACTGCCACATTTCAGCTCGCTGTGAAAAAAATGGCTGGAACTCAGCGCCCTCTCTGCCTCTCGGGTTTCTTCACAAGATAACCAAACCAGGGGTCGCTCAGAAAACCTCCCGGGGACTGGCACCGGTCCCTGGCTCTCGGCTGTACGACCACAGCAACTGAGCGGACAGGGCCATGTTTTCCGGGATCTGCCGGGATTGCTGCGCTGCGTTTGTGGTGGTTAAAAGACTTAGGCCAATCTGGACAGTGACAGTTTAATGGAGGTAGGACATTGTGCTGTGAACTACCTCATCATGTGGTTTGAGTCTACCATGTATTTTCCAAATGAAGGCAGATAAGACAGTTTCAATGCTCAGACCCCTGTCGTCAAGAGATGGGACATACAGAGGGATACATGGAGGCCTGTGGTAAAATGAGTACCAGGTTTGGAGCAGGGCCCTGTCTTCTTCCAGACTGCTAATGCTAAACAAAACATACAGGCAGTGTTTACTTAGCGCATAGCGTTGGGCTCAGACATGGTTGGATTCTGTGGAACTCTGTTTCTGTCTCTGGCTTTGAATCCCACATTTTTCCTTGTCGCTCTTTCTTCTGGACGGTTGTATATATCCCTCTATTGCCCCATTGTCTCCCAGTGTAACCCTAACAAACTAACAGGATAATATCTCATTCGATCTTTCCTTTCCAAGCTACTGTGTGCTCTCTCTCTCTTCATCTGTCTTTCTTTTACACTTTCATTTTGTCGGCTTCTCTCTGTTCTTTTCTTAAACTCCGTCTGTCCGTCTGTACGCCCGCCCCCCCCTCCTTCACCAGGCGTGGCCCGTGTCAAGTTAACAAGACCAGACAAGGATAATTCCCTGACTCACTCTGTGGTTTACTTTTCCCTTCTGTTCTTCCCCCTCTTTCACTCCATCCCTCGCTCCTCTCTCATCCATCCCACCGTTCAACCGTGTCTCGTGGTCTTTTAATTTTGGCGGCTTCTATCCATCTGTTTTACCCCTCCTGTTTCTCCTCTGGCGGGCAACCTATTCTACCCAGTTATCGCTTTGTCATGTTGAATGCTGCTGCTTTCGCGTCTTCTATCTCTACACGTTGGTCTGTCTCTCATTCTCTGCGTATCCATACATCTAGTCTGCCTCTTCTCTTCTCTCTCCTCTTCAACCTTTTCAACCCAGACCTCCACCCCTCCTCGTCTGTGCCAGTGTCTAATTAGATTCACCCCATCGTTTCCATTCCTTCATTCTATCCTTCCTCTCAAACCATCGCTTCCTCTTGCCTCTCACCATGTGTCATGTACAGTGAGCACTAGTACTATTCAGCTTAGGGTCATGATTGGGATAGAGTGGTTTCAACGTTTACAAGAGGAAACATATCGAACTGCAGAAATGGAAAGTGCAAAGGCAACAGAATCCTACAGCAGAGTACATGTACTGGACAGGGTGGCAGTTGTTTTTATGACCTGTAAAACTGTCTTTCTACGCAGATGATCTATTGGTATACATCTGCCTTGCTGGAGTCTCCATAATCAGGTCATGCTCTCCACCCGCTCCAGGGCTGCGGCTCCGCAGCTGACCCTGAGCTGTAGCCTCCCTGGAGGCGGATAACGTGAAAGACATTCACCTACACATGGTTCAATATGGCCTCAGAGATTATTAAAATACAGCTGAGTGAATACATCAGTTTACGAGACGTCAATGAAGACAGCGAGCAGAGGTCACATGCACCAACACAAAGCTGCAAACTAAACTAAATAACCAGTGCATAGGGTTAGAACCACTCAAGACACTACAAAATATCTGACTTGCCTGTTGAAGGAATGGAACTAAATCAGTTTCTACAACAGCAGAGGCATATATGTGAACTAGACGATATCGTACACACCTCTGAAACCCTGTTGAATATGTCCATCGCTTTATAACAGCAGCAATATCACCCTACAGGTACAGCCGGATACTGATGGCCGAGTGGACAGCATGTGTGGACGATACACGTTCATGTGTTCAGACACTAAATTCATCACACAGAACCACATCGTGTCAATTAACTAAATTAAATTCCTTAATTAAGCCAGCATTCACATTTCCAAAAAAGTACTGCAGAATAAACCCCCAAGTTAACCCATTATAGTAATGAATAATTCAAATGTAATTTGTATATGTCTATTTTCCTATACATGTGACTTTTGAAAATACATATTCTGAAAGGGATATGTAGACTCATATGTAAAATATCTGTTGCTGAAACAGTCTGGACCTTGAAATACTAAACTGTGGCTTCAAAATTATTCTTCCACAGCTACTTTCAGGATTTGTGATATGAGGTAATGTCCTAATCCCACAGTCAAATTTGTTACGAGCAGACATCATCATCAGACGCAGTACGGTTAACAGCCCCCCCTCCTCTTCCTGTGACCTTGTCTCTGCCCACGGGGACAAGAGAAGAGAGCCGAGCCAAAACCACAAAGCCAGACATCACATTCTGACAAAATCACTGACTGAAATATATAAAAAGAAGAAAGGAGAGTAAAAGAAAAAGAAATAAACTTGTTTCTCCACCTTCCTCTTTCCTCCCTCTCTTCCTTAATTCCTTTAATTACACTAACATATGTCTCGCTCCCTCCTCCCTCCCTTCCTTCACTTGCAGCTGGCATTATTACACTGACTGCTGTGATCATTCAAAACTGGTTAAAAAAGATCATATCCAATATTTATATAATATTGTAAAACACATTTTCATACCTTGCTATAACTGCCATAAAAATGAGTCATGGGTCAGGATGACCTCACGCCACCACGGTACTGTCGTTGCTAGTGTTTCCCAGTTATTGGCATCAAATATCCTTCAAACTTGGCCGCTTCCTGTTGCACTTCATAATTTTGCTTTTTCAGGTTGAAGTTTTTATTTTGTTCCTTTCCGTGTGGGACTACACGCTGGAAGTGAGTTCTCAGCCTTAAACACTTTCCAATATCTGCCACTGTAAGAAACTGTGGAAACTTCAGTTGTGTTTGGACTGGCACAGTGTTGCCCTCTCACTGCCTTGTGCAATAAACCTCTCCTCTTCTGCATTACAACGAAAGATGAGTATGTGAAGGTCTTCCTTGCACACGTGAGGGGACAATCATGCCAATGGTATTTCTGGTCACTGGTCAAATAAATGTGGTGGCTAGAGTGGCACTCAAGAGAGTTCATACCTCCAAGGCCCAACGGTCACCTCATGAAACCACATTTAAAACACTAGATCCAGACTTTTATTTGGATCTGCAGCGAATTACACACACTCATAAATATCAGTCCCCCAAACATGTCAGGTTTGTTTTAGTCAAGTTTCATGAATTAAAAACTCCCCATCAATGCAATGCAAGGTGGATCTGCTTGTTGGGTCGCTCCACATCCTTCACAAAATGTCTTTATTTGAGTAGTTTCTGTGTAATCCTGCTAACTAACAATCAAAAACATAAAAATATAAACTCCTTAACGAAGATACGGAATTTTAGCTTTTGATTTAAAAAGTGCAGCATTGTCTGCGCTAACATTACATAATCGGCGGCATTATGATATTGATTATTATATTATATGTCCCTTCTCACGTCTCTTTCTTTCAGCGAGACAGAGAAGTAGAAAGAATCCATACAAGCCAATCACCACCGGACCAAGATGGACATGTGCACAGTCTCTCTCACTATTTCTGTTGTTCAGAAACAAGCGGTTATGTGATGTGTGTTAGAAAGAATTTTGTTGAGTTATTATATACAGTGTTTTTTTACGAGCTGAGAGACGTCCCTGACCCCTCTGGCTCATGAATCTGTTCAAAAGCCTCCTCAGCAACAACACAGACTTTGTGTGAAAATAAGCTTGTTCATCTTATTTTCTGAAATAAGCAACTTTGGAGTTATTTGTGATTGTTATCAGACCTCTGCTCTCAATATATGGAGGGTTAGATTTTTTTATTGTGATGGTTTCACCTCTAACAGAGACGTGGATTAGATGCTGAGTCGTCTCAGACCCTGTTCACGATGAGGAAGATGTTAAGAAAAACAAACTCTTTCCAGTGTTTGATCCTCATCCACATGTGAACAATGTGTCAAGTCACTGAAACTGAGATGCTTACTAACGTATAGCAGAGTGCAGAGTTTGCTTGTTTGAGCGATTGTAATTATTTTTCTCATTTGGACGGAGAAAGTTTGTATAATGAAGGTTGTGTGGATGGAGATTTTTTCAGATTTTATCACGTTAATGAATAGGATGAGAATGAGATGAGAGAATTTGTGACTTGTGCCTTGTTTGTGTGCTTGACTACTATTTTTGTGTTTTTCCCACATATTGTATGATCATTGTTTAAAGTTGTTTTTCTTGTATATCTGTAAAGTAACACAACTATTTATGTTGCATAAAAACCATTAAAGTTAATAAGAGGGACAACTAAAAATATAATCATGAGTTAATTACTTTTTCCATTAGTGTCTGATTAACTCACAAACTATTCATTTGGAGCAATGAACTTTGTTGGATGTATAATAAACAAGACTCACAGTGAGTTAACAAGCTTTTGTTTGCAGTGTTTGATCGTCTTCTGTTGGTTTCTGTCAAGGACACGACTGTCTGGTCTCGATCGTAAAGGAAGTTCATGTTTGTTTGTTGAGGGAGGTGCTCAGATATGGATCTGAAACTCTCAGTGTGTGTGTGTGTGTGTGTGTGTGTGTGTGGGAAGGAAAACGCTGAGTGGATTTATGTTCAACTCAGCACCCACTGAAATGTCCTCAAAGAACTGTGTAAAGAAACCTGTGATCCCTGGGCCCTTTGCTTGTTGGTGAGTGGTGTGTGTACTTTGTATTCTGAAGAACTCTTGTGCTTCCCTGAGCCTCTGTTACAAACTTGTGAATGCCATACACCTATTATTTAAATCCAATGCAAAATATGACTAATTTAACTGCCTGTGTGTATAAATACTGTGGTGCCTACCTGTACACTGTGGTTGGTGGGTAGTTGGCGATGTCGTAGATGAGTCGGATGTGTCCCTGGTAAAGCTCCAGTGCCAGGGGGTCGTGGTCCTCCTTATACAACAGAATACCGTTGTCTTTATCCGTGGCCACCTGGAGACAAAGTCAGATGAGAAATAAAGATTAAATAAATTAAATTGTCCAGGTCAGACCTGTTCACAACAACAGAACCATTCCAGGAAAATCTGAACATTCAGGCAGGGGTGGTGTCTGTGAAGAGCACGGAGGAGGCAGGACATGATGTATAAATTACTCAGGAGCTGGCAGGAAAAACTGCAGAGAACGTCTGGAGCCTCGCACTCTGGCATTTTCAGGAGAATAATATTCCAGTGCAGGTCTGACAGCAGCTTCACTGACGACCATTGTAACAAATAACAAAAAACAGCTTGTTGTAGAGGCTTTAAAACCCAGATGGCATGTTTTGTCTAATGCTCTGCTCCGCTTCTTTACCGTTGGTTATGGTAACGTTGTGGTGATGTTTGACTTCACATGTTGCCAAGCTACATAGCTGGCAATGAGTCGACGTAGCTTTAAATCAAACAGAAATAAAAACCTGCTTTTGATTCAAGATGGCGAGTCAAACCGCTGCATATAGGAAAATGTGGGGAAAATGTAAATTCTGCCACACACGTCCCTAAACAGGGTCGCTCGCTCCTCCCTCCCACACGGGCACACTTGCCATGTCCCACTTGCTTGTGTGCTCTGCTAAGAGCTAACTAACTAGCAAGTGGAAATGGGGCCAAGGGGCCAAGCACTTAACACTCCGGCTGCAGTGCAGCCGAGTCAACACCTCCCAACAAGCTGCTGGAGAGAAGAAGAGGCCGAGAGGACAAGACGAGGGAGAAGAGTAGAAAACAAAAGAGAGAGAGAGAGAGAGAGAGAGAGAGAGAGAGAGAAGGGGGATGGAAGGAGAGATAGATTCAGAGAAGTGGGTGAAGATAGAACTGGGCAGACTGAAAGAAGTGTGAAAAAAACATACAGTGATTTATGAAGTGCCGTGGCCCTTTTTCATTTTCTCTCTCCTGCCTCTCAGTCGGGGCCTCTTGGTCGAGCTTTAACAGCCTTGGCACTGACATTGAAAGCTCCTGGCAGGAGCGCAGACACACACACACACACACACACACACACACACACACACACACACACACACACATACACTCGCCCTCACACGGGTCCAAACAGGTGGTAAATATCAATTAGCCTGCCCTCCTTTTTCCTGTTTCTCTTTCACCCACTTACTTTTTCATTTCCTAATGGAAAAATATATGTCTCTATTAGGACGTGACTCTCAGGTGTCCAAAACGTATAGTCTGTATAAGGGAGCATGCAAGTGTGTGAGTGTGTGTGTGTGTGTGTGTGTAACATGGAAACAGAGGGTGTAGCAGATGTTTGCTTTGCTTCGTCGGCACTAAGTCGTGCAACTCTATAGGCTTGAATTGAGCGACTTATAGATCTATTTTAAACAGAACCAAATCCTTTTCCATGTAGCGCTGCAGAATATGGATTTGTGCGTTCAAACCTCCAGCCGCACTGTGCAAGGTAACACTCCAGGCAGGATATTAAGGTGGTTTGTACTCAGAGTTGGAAGTTCCTGTTATTGCTGTATGGAAATTAGGTTTTTACCATTTAAAACTAGAAGCACAACCGTACCTGTAAGGAGATATGAGCGTTGGGGCGAAGCTTCACACCGGGCAGCTCCACGTACCCATCCCGACCCAGGAAGTGAGCGGTGGCCAACTTTTCACATTTGCTGCCATAGAACCCGGGCATGCAGCGGCAGACGGGCTCTCCGGCCACCAGCAGGCACTGGGCGCTGTTCTGGCAGTCCGAGTGGTCGCAGGGGCTGGTCTGCAGCAAGATCATTGGTGGAGGGTTCTCACAGAACAGCCCGCTGAGGGGGGAGGAGGTTAAACAGAAGATAACTTATTTATGGAGCTTTAATTGGCCAGTTTGTTGTTTCGGTAGCTTCTGATAAAAAGTTGGTAAGTACTTGTTCTGCATTTTGCCTAATGGCGCTACATGTGGAGACCGCATGCACAATATGAGGGAGTAACACAAGTTTTATCAGCAACATAACATTTAACAGCAACTGGTTTTCCCCTGGATCTTCTTGCATCTTTAAAATCCTGAACTCTCCATTGAATTTCCTAATTTTTACCCATGCAATATCTTTTAGTATTTTTCCTGCTGTCTTTATTTCCAGCATAAATTTCCTCTGTCTATTTCTCTCTCAGTAAACGGTGTAATTAACCACACACACACACACACAGGCAGAAGGTCCAGACAGTCAAGTGTCTGATTATGAAGCACCATCTGCATCTCCTTCAAGCCTGGTGCCCTGCTGTGATTTGTTTCCATGACTCTCACCTGAATCCCTCTTTACAGACGCAGGTGTAGCCGTTGACAGCGTCGACACACTCCGCTCCGTGCTGACACTTATTCTCCAGACAATCGTTGTAGTCCTGATCGCAGTGTAGGCCCACGTATCCCGGCAAACAGTCGCACCTACAGTGACACGGAAACATGAATGGCTTAAATGTGTGTGTCGGTAATAGGCTTAGGTTGGTGATTACAGATGTTTTGAAGAGGTGACAGGTTTAAGTCATATTCCACAGCCCATGTGCTCAGTCACATCTGTCTCTTGCTGTAGTGCTCTAGTGCAGGATACCAAGGAGGTTATGTTTTCACCTGTGTGTGTCTGTTAGTTTGTTGGTTTGTCAGCAGGATTACACAAAAAACACTAAATAGATTCACAGGTAATTTGGTGGAAGGATGAGAAATTGGCAAAGAAAGAACCCAATACATTTAGACATTGACTGGGACAAAGGAGTGGATCAAATTTTGCAGGTAACATTGTAAAATAAAGCCTTTTTGAAATTTTCAACCTCCCAGAGAATAATTAATTTATCTTGATCAGGCATAACAAGGAGACTGATATCTATGGGTGAATTTAAGGGGACTGTTTGGCATTGTGAGGGCCAGTCTAGTTACCTCTGCCAAAACTTGGTGGATTTCACTTTTCACAGGCCACATGTACAAGGCTTATGACGGTATCATTGCTATTTGAGGTATATAGTCAATATGGTTTGTGTTAAAGTGTCTCACCGTCCTCCTCAGTGATGTGTTTATGTGCGTCTGTCTCGTTGTGTATTTGTCTGACGTCGGCTGTGTTTAACAAAGATCACTAAGATTCCCTTTGGTTACAAAGAGTCAGCTTTTAACTCTGTGACCCGACTGTTCCTGTCACTTTGTCGTCACTTTCAACTCTTTGACCTCCGACCCTTTTAAGCATCGACTCCTTTGGAGCTGTCACTCACCTGTAACTGCGGCCGACATGGACGCACTTTGAGTCATGCTGACAGGGGTCAAAACCATGGAGACAGGGGTCAACCACCTCCTCGCAGAGATCACCTGGTGACAGAGGGAGAGAAAAGCATTCCTTTCAGTTTAAACACAGTCATCATGGAATGTAAAGTAACAGGCTTGAGTGTGTGTGTGTGTGTGTGTGTGTTAGGGTTTGATTGAGATTGTAGGATTATGACATCAACCAGGTGAACTTGTATACAAAGAAAAGATGACATCACTGAAAATATTTCTCTACTGGTGTGTCAGATAAAAAAACACCTTGTGAATCTTCTGAAAAACAAAATCCAACATTACTTTCTCATGATCGCGGTAAAGAAAGAACAGACTAAGAAAACAAGGGGCGGAAAATATCATTTACATGTGTCTGTCATGTTCAAGGCCACAGGTAATGTACAGGGCGGGAACACACACACACAGACACACACAGATTTAGATGGGTGAACAGTGTGTGTTAAAGTTCTGGCTGGAGTTGGTCAAAGCAGATTGACAAAGGTTAAACACATTTCCATGGTTCTCTCGCTGCTTTAATCTAATCCTTCAGCCTCACCTCCACCCTGTCCGTCTCCACCACCTTCATATCAAACCAGCCTGAATGTCTGTTTTAGTTTGATTAAATAACCAGTATATAATGTTAAAGTTAAGGCAAGTACACACTTAGGTTTTGTTAGAATTTGATGATCCCATCAACACAGTGGGGAAGTATTTCACTCAAAATGTCAATTTTACCATAAAAATAAAGACACTCACAGCTTGGCATTTAAATGGTATGGGCAATTCCCTTGTTTTTGGCAGTGAGCCTCGAACACTGGAAATCTGAATCATATTATATTTGACCAAGACTAATGCCCTATCACCTGGATCTGCACCTCTAGAACAATTCATGGAACAAAACAGAAACTCATTGGCAGAGGCATATGTTTTAATTTATGTCTCTCTATATATAGAGATATGTACTGTACACTATTAATATATGGTCTCGAGAGAATGAATCCAAATGTTGTTCTGAACTCCTGACCCTTTACCACCCATCAGCTGCAATAGTGAAATTGCACACAAGCTACTTTATCCAAAAAACACACTGACATTTAATTTGTTGAGCACATTCAGGCACAGGACTGTTTTTATTTGTATATGACTCTCCTTTTGGAACGGAGCTCCCCGGTTGTAGAAACCTTATATCAGCTGTTTAAAAGGTCCTGTGACCTTTAATCTTGATTTATTCCCTGCGGTGCAAATATGACGTGACAATCCCGGCTGCTGAGCTTGTAGAAAGCAGAGCGGACTGTCCTCTTAATGTGACACCTGATGATTACACCGTGGTTCACTGAGCGGAGCGCAGGTTCAGAGCCAGAGGAGCCAGCTGTGTGTGTGTGTGTGCAGCAGCTGTATGCGGTAAGGTGGCTGGCAGTGTGTGAGACTTCCTTACGCCAACAACGATAATGACATGGTGTGTGTGCGGGTGAGTGTGTGTGTATATTGACTAACAGCCAGTGTCAAAGGGGACCAGCAGAGTGTGTGTGTGTGTGTGTGTGTGTGTGTGTGTGTGTGTGTGTGTGTGTGTGAGTGTGTGAGAGTGTGTCTTAGAGGACACTGTCACACACAGAAAAACGTAACTTTCCAGTCAGCGTTTTCGCTTCAACTAGCTGGACTCACCAAGGAAGGTCTCTTTCCTTCTCTCTTTCTCTCCTGCCCTCTCTCCCTCCCTTCCTTCCTCCCTCTCTCCCTCCCTCCCTCCCTCTGCTCCTTATCGGCCTCTTCTTTACCCTTCTCATTGCTTTGTTTATTTATCCCCTCCCCTCTAGTACATATAGCCTCTCTTTGCCATTCTACTGTTGCTCTCCCTCTCTCTTTTCACCTCTCTCTCTCTTTTCACCACTCTCTCTCTCTTGTGATTGCTATTTCAGCCTCCTGTAGGAACAGTTTCAGGTCACTGCGGAGAAGCTGTCCATTACTAAATTACCCTTCAGTATAATGGAAAATATGATATTGTGTATGTGTGTATGTGTGTGCAGCAGAGTGGAGGGACTTGGCTTCTCAGGGGGGCAAAGACTGAGGGCCTCCAAAATATCACAGCGTAGAAATAGGTGGTGTGTGTGTGTGTGTACCTGTGTAGTTGGGTGGACAGATGCAGGTGTAGTTGTTGACCCCATCGATGCAGGTGGAGTTGTTCTCACAGTCGTTGTCTTCACAGTCGTCTGGGTTCATCTCACAACGAAGGCCTTCAAAACCGGCTGGACACACACAGCTACACACAAACACAGAAAATGTGCATTACTAGATGGAGACATGGGCCAGATCAGCGCACACACACACTCCTGCTGCACAACTTATAAATAAAATCCATCAGCCAGAGCATCCAGCTGCTCAGCGTCACCCCCCCCCCCCCCCCATCCTTAGGTTCTGCTGTAGGAGCTGAAAAGAAAAACAGTTCCATCTTTATTGCAGTGGGTTTTTTCTCCATTCTGTGCCGAGTCTCACACACCACTGGAGCCGCATCATATCTATATTTAGTGGTACAACAGGAGACACCATTTCAAGCTTCAATTTATAGAAGAAAAACAATTTTAACATGGCTGTTGAAAGTTTAAACTACTACTGCCCCACAATAACCCTCCCTGACCATCTCTCTGTCTTTCCTGTCAGGGGAACTTTCATTAAAGAACCAAAAACAACAAAAACTTTAAATCAAACCTCAACACACCCAGAGATAAGAAAGACAAAAAAAAAAGTGCTGAGATTAACTTGGTTTGATGCTGCTGCTGCTGGACACCGCCCACCTGGGGCGCTCAGAAGAAATTATCAAAGCCTCCTGCTCTTTCCTCCCCTCGATTCATCTTCCTTCCTCCTATCACCCTTTTTTGCTTGGCCTCATCTTCTCTCCCCTCGCTTCTCACTACTTCTTTGGCTATAGGTGATAAACACGCACAACTAACGCCCCCCTATAACATGCACAAACACACACGCACACACACAAACATAGACTAAAAGGCAGCCCCGGAGATTTCAAACTAAAATGGCTCCAGCAGCGTAACCTAACTTCTCTGCTTTAGCGACTATAAAACTCCAGAGTGAATGGATTTTTTAAAGTGTGGATGTAGCCTTAATCTCCCTCTAAGCAGATGAATATAATTTTACAGCAACGTTAACACAATACGATAAACAAGAGAGGTAATTTTAGCCCAAGTGAGTGACAGTTATCAACCCACATAGACACACCATCACTTATTTGTAAAACACTCTGTTCCTCCCACTTCCCTCACACCTGTTAAACCCATTCCCCCCCTCTGCTCCTTCTTCGTGTCTTTTGTTTCACTCTCTCTTTTCTAATCTAACTTTGGTGCCACGCAGACTTTTTCTCCCACAAACACTTACCTCACTCCCTCACTCCCTCCTCCCACACTGTATATGATAGTCATTGGTTACCCCCACCCCATCTGTCTGCTGGTTTGCAGAGGCTAAATCTAAAGGCTGCATGAAATAAAATGTTGACCCCAAGGGGCAAAAACAAACCAAGATCTAGGGAGTCAGTGACGTTGTTCTGGGTAAGATATGAGCAAACATGTGGGATTTATATTCATCTAACAGACACAAATCAACATGAGCATCCCTTTGGAGTCTGAGTCCAAGATCCAGTCTCTATTTTACATCCAGCAAGGAGGTAATGGGGCCATTTGATAGTTGGTTGGTTGATTTATTTATTTGTGAGTAAGATTACGAAAAAACGGTCGAATACATTTCCATGAAACTTAGTGGAAGGACGTGTTTAGATTTGCTGTTGATTAGTTTTTTACATTTTAATGTTACATTTGATGTTTTCTTCTTACAAATTAGAGTAAATGGTTTTACACAGTTTAGAGCTGGAGGGGAAATAATATAACATTAACAGAATATGAAGATTAAAATTGCATCACAAGGAGATTTCCATCTTTACTGACAGATACAGAAGTTATGCCTGTTTCATATTTTTGTCTCAGTACGGACCAACCCTTGAATAGCTGGGGAAACATATTTAATATAAATATTTACCCTTTTCTGACCAAATTAAATGAAATTATGATGCACTTTGAGTCTGCCTGGACTTTTCTCTCAATCAACATTACATTGAATTTAGAGGTTATAAATATTATCTCTTCTACGGTTGTGGCTGCTACTGGAAAAAAGTGAAGAAAGAAAAGAGAGGAAAAAGGAATGCACAGGAGGGACAAAGACAAAGTGTTCTCATGAGGGACAAAAGAGAAATAAAACTAAATGAGAAGAGCCCTGGCAGCACTGACAGGGTCAGAAAGCTCTGCTCCACCAATCACGGCCCAGTTTTGACATTTAAAGTGGAGCTTGACAAATGGGTCTCTGCCAAGAACTGGGGCTAATTGGACTTATTGAATATCTCCTACTGATTATAGAACATGTAAAATGTCAAAGGGCATAGGTGTCCCTCGCTTCCTGCGTGTCTCTCTGAGGGCACAAATATCTACCTGTGTTACTATTAACATTAAGAGAAGACCTGCAAAGGGTAAAGAGACTCGTAATTGCATTTCCATGTAGAACGGTAAAGGCCAGACGCATATGAAAGCCGTTCAAATGGCAAAGACTGGAGCAAGAGACAAACCTGCTCACGATACTGCTAATACCATTTTCATTTCATTCAAAGTGTCTGTTCCTCATGAGGCTGAGACAAAGAGGGACTTTTTGACGAGATGCTGACGACACTGGCAGACACAATCAAATGAGCCACAGACAAATCCATGTACTAGTATGAGCAGTTAATACAAGTGCACTGAATTTTTATATAATCTTGCAATAACACCACCAAGGCTGCCTCCTTGGCCTTCAAAGAGTTTTTGTAATGGGTGTAAAATAGCGTATTAAATGTGGTTGGGTTTAATTTAACAGATAAAATGTCTTTGTGTATTAAATTAAAATGTCATACTTGGCGACATGCAATCTGTTTTTAATTTCTCGCACTTCTAAACAACTGGTTTTTACTGCTTTGGTCTGTGGCCTTCCACCAGTTATATTTTGTCTTTTGGCATTCGTTTCCAAATTAATTTTGACGCTCTTCGTTTTAGTTTCTCGGTTCAAAAGGGATTAGTCATCAGATCACAGTGCGGGGGAATTAACTGTATAAATATTTCAGGCCAAGGCCAAGGTTCCTTTCACAAACCTATGAAGCATTCACTGTGTTTTCAAGCTGTCAGATTCTGCACAGAATGCAACAGTAGCCTAGAGGTGTGAAAAACAAGTTTGAGATCCTGGATCAGCTGGGAATAGGTGGAAAGTGCAGGAAAGCAAATGAGAGAAGCTCTGCTCTCCACTCACTCAACAACTGCCACTGAGACGCTCTTGACCCACACGTCTCCGGTGGAGCCGCTCCGAAGCCAGGAGTCAAACACTGGGATTGTGTTGGGCAGCTCCCAGGTGTGAACGTGTGAAACCGTGTGAATGTGAAGCAGCTACTTCCTGCAGCGGAGTGAGTGTGTTCTGCAAACTTTCCCTGGATAAATATAGCAATGCAGTGAACTCTCACTTTGAGTACACAGAATCTGTTGATGTCCTCTGAACTCATGTGAAGGCTTTAGTCTACATGGACACTAATTACCTGACATTTGACCTTATTCTGAATAATAATTTTCGATTATGAAGTTTACATAAGTTGCTAATAGAATATTCATATTCCTGTTTAGAAGTTAAAGAACATAGTCTGATTATGACTCATGTCCATATTACATCCACTATATCACAATTTTACAACCCCAAACCTCAAGAAGTTTTAAACCTCTTGAGTTTTTTATTTACTCAAAACAGTGAGAGATTTAGTATTACTAATTAAGTACTTTCTTATAATACTAATAAGAATATATATATTTAACATTCATGTCATTATTTCTTCTTTAAAGTTACACTTCTTGTTACAGAAGGTTCAATGAAGGAAAGCCACAGTAGCTGAGCCCAATGCACACAGAGCTTTTTGTTCATACATCCAATTATTCTGTGGCTAATAATTCAATACCCCTCATACAACAAAATGCAGGTAGAGCTCAGAATCACCTTTACATGACACATTAAAACACATGTAGCTTACGAAAACAGTGTGTGCAGAACCACTGACGTGAATAATGACAGAAGTTCAAAGTTTCCTCTTTAAACTGTTGAGGGGGTCAGAGAGGGCTCGGGGATTTAATGAGCAACCCGGATGGGGGTTTCCTCCTTTGAAATGTTCCCTCTTTTCCTGTCTAACCCCACAGCTCCAACCCCACAGCTCCAACCCCCCCCCCCCCCGCAACACACATAAGAAGGAAAACACATCATAAGGTCACAGCGAGTTCTTATCGCTGGGTAATGCATTGTCCAGCGGAGCAAGACTGTCCGCTCTAATCACGGCGTCTACATTTCTGGGGGCCGAGTGAGGTTAATTTACCTTTCAGATGAGAATACATGGTAAGCTGTTTAAAACGCAGCCACTAATAGAGACAGGGGCGACGGGGGAGAAAGGGCAATGAGATTTGACCCACAGCCTCGATGGATTCCCAAAGGACTTCTTTGAAATGACTCCTAGTTTTGATCTATTCTTCTCAGCCAGCTACAGGCAATATGTAGACTGAATAATGGTTGTGCTGCTGGTTTCAAATAGAAAAAGTTAGTCTGTGGGGAAACGGCAAATTGTTGCTGTGTTTGAAACCAAAATGCACAACAGAACAAGTTGGAAATGTACTTTTTAAATGATCTATTAGTAAAAGCACTTTTCGGGTCGTACCACTCAAACATTGAACATAACAAGCCACATTAACTCATTCACACACACAGCGCTTTACCTATTCTTTAAAATGCTGTCTGGAGGAGCCTGGGATCGAACCCGTGCACCCCTGTTTAGTGGATGGCCCGCTCTACCTCCTGAGCCGCAGCCTTACCACTAGTTATGAACTGATATATTGTCGTACCTGAAGTGGTCTTCCTGGCCAGGCTGAATGTGGCAGGTTCCTCCGTTCGAGCAGGGGAAACTAATGCAGGCGTTGATGGGTATTTCACAGTTTGGACCCTGGAGGAGAAGAGAAGACAAGGGGATGGAAAGACGTTAAAGAGTGAAGGCAGGGATTGTCTTTTTACTAAAAAAAAAAAAAAAAGCAGTCTTTTACGGAGTCTCGCTGATGCTGAGGTTATGGATGAGGGAGATGATTCCTCCCTCTGGCTCACTATTACACTCTCCTCTCCCTTCATGGTGTTCATTACCTTTAACATGGACGTGCAGCAAGCAGCAGCAGTAATAAGCCGTTTGCTAATGATGGAAAAGAAGTCTTACCAGGTGGTGCAGGAGTAAAAGAGCTCGCCCACTACCACAGGCACTGAATACAGTTAGCATTTCTTCTAGGTTCAGAAGCTGATGAGGAATCTTACCAACAATTATGTATATAATTTCATATTTTCAACCAAGACAGAGCTCCCTCCTGTTAAATTATATTCAAATAAACTGTAAATATGATATGATGACAAATATTGTGTATTATTGTTTTACACGTTGAGAAGCTGAGGTTGTTATTTTTCCATTGCAATTAAAAGTAAAATCTTTCAGCTTTGGGTCACAGATCTTTGAATATGTTTTCTGCGGTGAGAGAAAATAGCCTGAAGAGAGATCGAGGGTTGAATAAATCTATTCTGGTTGATTAATCTAAAAAAACAAAACAAACAGCAATTTACCAATCAATTCATTTCACAGGATTGTTTCTGTTTCTGTCATTCTTTCACAAAAACACACAATGACCTTTACGAACAATCACAAATGTACATTATGTACACACACACTCTACAGGCACACATGAACGTGTGCCACAGACAACTTCTTTGATTCATTACTGTTGTAACCACACACACCTGTTTTCTGAATAAACAGCTTTCACTTGGAATCAGAGACACACACTCGCACTCACAGACACACACACACACACACACAGACACAGACACACACACACCCACACACAGACACAAGCACACTCACTCCACATCGAACCCTGAGGCTGTTGTTTTAATTTCCAACCACCAAACCTTTGGCCACCAACACACACACTTCCTCTGATCTGGGCTGAGCCTCAGATGTTTACTCTTGTTTTCTCTCTCCATCCATCTTCATTACTTAATCCTCTCGTTTCTCTTTTTCTACTGCGTGGCTCTTTTGTTACGTTCACTTTTTTCCTTCAACCTTCTTCTTTCTCACTATTTGTTTTCTCCGTCTTTCTCTCAATCAGCTTTCCAGCTACATTGCTCTCTGTTTCCTCATGCATCCACCTCTTTCCTCGAACCCCCTATGTCTTCCCTCTCTTTTTCTCCTTCTCCCCTTTCTCTTTTGTCCTCTGCTGCTCCTTCTTTGATTTCTCTAACACATTTTAATTAATGTTTTCTCAGTGGACACCGTCGAAGAAAGACAAACATACATAAAGATATACACACGCACGCACACACACACCACACACACACACACACACACACACACACACACACACACACACACACACACACACACACACACACACACACACACACACACACACACACACACACACACACACAGAGTGCTTGTTTCCTAGTCTGTGACCTTGGCAAGTGATGTTTTAATTAAAAGCGAGACGAAGGCTTTGTCCTCCTGTAAAAGGTTGTGAGGTGTCTGTGCACATGGGATCACAAGTGTATCTTTAAAGTGCTTGTACACATGCACACGCACACACACACACACATACTCACTCACAAAAACACACACACACACACAAGCAAACACAAAAACGCCCACAGAGGCATGAACCCACAGCAAACGGGTGGGTGTATCGATGATACACAAACACGCTCACATATAATCCACAAACACACACACACACACACACACACACAGTGCAAGTCAGCCTCTGAGTAGAAGATTTGCATATTTGCACCGATGCACCAGCAGCACATAATCTAGTTGCAACCAAAGTCTCTCACTTCGTCTTTTGGCACCGCAATAATAAACCAATTATACCTTTTCTTGACAGTTGCCATATATATTGGTAATTTCCTAACTAGGATTGGATATCGCCACTGATTTCCAAAATTAATTTGTTTCCAATTCACAAGGTTTAGATTTGATTTTAGATTCGATTAAATATCAATTTATTTTCAGATATTTCATTTTACAATATCAATTTAAGTTGCATTATTCACACGTGTGACCAACATGGTGGCCCTCTGGAGCCCTGAGGAGTCTGGACAAGTATCACACCCTTTGTCTTTCGATCAGTCGATAGCTCCAGTGCAGCCAGCTGGAGTCATCATTTCTCTATTGATGAACCGACAGGTACATTATGCACGCGAGGCCAAAGCTAAGCCTGATAATACTGCTAATGCCACAGGCTTATGCAGCGCGGCTATCCATCAAGGATACTTTTCACACACGCAGCCAATTCTAGCATAAGTTACATTCTCTCCCCTTCTGCCTTGGCTGTTTGATTCCATAATTCAGAAGCTTTAAAATACTGATGAACCACTGGATAATGTCTGGCGAGCCGACGGTGAAGGTGAAAGCCACAAGCGAACAAGAGGCGGCAACATCGTCAGGGTTAAAGCGCTGATTTCTCCTGCGTTTACATCTGCTCAAATACATTTTCACTCTCCATGAAAATGTGTGTAACAGCAAGGAGGACAGTAGAGTGAAATACATCGGTTACCTGCTTTTTAATGTATCTGTATTCATATGCAGGCAGCTGTTAGCCAAAATGTCGTCTGGACGTAAAACACCTCCAAGAAGTATCACTGTTTGTGTTTCTTGTGGAGAAATGTTCAACTTGTGTGATAAAAGAATCTGGTATGACTGTTACAGAAGAAAGAGTCTTGGCCTGGATTTATCTGCTGCCCCATAACATTGACATTGTCAGGCGTTTGCCAATCAGCTCCGAGGTTGCACATTTTAAGGAATTATTGATCGCCAAATTTGCAGTTTCACACCGATCTCTCTAATATTTAGTGTTTTCGAGATGTACTGTTTAAAAAGAACAACAAGTTGACTACAGTATTATTTAAAAGTATCTCCCTCTGCTCCCTCTTCCCTCACCTTGAATCCAAATGGACAGGTGCAGTGGTAGGTTCCAGTCGACTCAGAGACACAGGTACCGTTGTTTTGGCACGGCGTCCCCAGGCAGGGGGCGCACTTTGACATCAGGCTGATGTCTACTGGGCCTGAGAGAGATAACACAAACAGAGGCAGATGAGAGCAGGACCACAACTCGGGGAAATGGAGGGATAAAGATAAGACGGCAGAAAGGGAGTGAAGGAGTGTCAGCGGAGAAGACATACATATTTACTCATGCTGCACTAAACACACTGCTGCAGACTTCAGTTAATGGAGTGTGTGCTGAGAGAAGGCCTCACAGGGGAAGGAGAGTGAGAGCTCAGGAGAACAAGGAATTTGATTTTCTATCACAGGCCTGTATGAGGAAGAGGAAGAGGCGATGATGTGAGGTTCTTCTGGTTTGATCCTATTTACTCTTATTTACCTTTACACTGAAATCTGTTGAGTGGTGTGGTGAGCAGGAGCCTGTCAGCCATGTCAGGAGGTCCAGTACAACGAGCGATTCCTGTGCAAAAGCAAAATGTATTGAGAAACATACATGACAATTTGTCTTATTCTTTATTATGTGACATGTTGCTTAGAGGTATTTTGATGACTTCTCCTTACCAGGCTCTTTAAAACCAGCCTTGACCCACTGGGAGAGCCAGCGCAGGTCACAGTTACAGTACAAGGGGTTGGCACCGAGAGCCCTGAACACACACAAACACACAATTTACTGGACAATCCACGACACTTGCATACAAACACAAAAGCGGACATATGGGGGTCGTACTTACAGGTGGGACAGAGCGGTGAGGTGGTTGAAAGCTCCTTCTGGGATAGTTGAGAGGTCATTGCCATGGAGAGTCCTGGAGGAGAGGAGAGTTAACATGGATATTAAACTAAATTTCCACCTTGTTAAATATTCAAGAGCTCGCTTTTGACTTTTGTTTATTGTGTGACTTACTCTATTGTGTGATTAATTAATTTGTTCAAGCATTTACTTGGTTGCAACCAGGAAAATAACGTGAAACCGCACAACTGACTTTTGAATTCATCCCAGAATGGTTCTTCAACCCTCCTCATCTTCTTCACTTCTGGATAATGCTTTTTTACTACTACTCGACTTATTGTGACACAGCTGCTGATATTAACTGTTTTATATTTAGATCAAAACATTGAAGCTGTGTTAACATCATGTCCACAGATAACAATTCACAGTTTTCAAATCAAACAATGAATATTTTCAGCATCGCATCCGTCATATTAGACTTAAATGAAACTGACGGCCCCGCGGTCTAATACCCGACTTCCAGCTAAATAATACAACTGGTCCGACTCTGACTTGCCGCCTGCTAAATTATTTAAATTATTTGTGGTTCCTCAGCTGCAGACACACCATCATCCCCTTTTATAATGGAAAAAAAATACATTATTTATGAAAGAATAACACAAAATAAACAGAAAGCTTATTTTCATTGTTGGGCAATAAAGCTCATCCTGGTCTCTGAATGGAATATTAGCTGTCTCATATGGTCCTGTAGCAGAGAGTGGTGTGTGTGTTATCGTGTGTGTTTGTGTGTATAAAAAAACCACATGGACAAACTGCAGGCTGTGATGTGTATCAGTGTGAGGATGTGTATTTTTGTTTTGTGCCTTTGGGGTTTTCATGTACATGTTCGTATGCTTAGATGTGTGTTCGTGTGTTCAGAACTTTTGTCTCCAAGGGCTCATGGACTGCAGACTGTGTGTGTGTGTGTGTGTGTGTCCTTTGAGTCTCACAATTTAAGTGTGTTGCCTGCTGGATATAAGTTCACATTCCATTAGAGCACAGGGCTGTGGCAGGGGACAGCTCAGCTATCAAACCGCCACTATTGAAAAAGTGTATGTGCATGTGTGTATGTGTGTGTTTGTGTGCGCACGTGTAAATCAGTGTGTTCATGTTCGTGTGTAATGTGCAAATATTTGTATGTGTCTGATATCTTTTGTACAACTTTGTGCTCGTATGTGTGCTTAATGTCTTAACATGTTTGTGTGCATCTTTGTGTGTGTTCCCTGCATCTATGTACGTTGGTCTAACAGCCCCCGCACACTGCTGGCCCAGAGGGGGTTGTGGGTAATGAGGAAGTGACAGTGATGGCTGCTTGGCAACCAGTTGCTATGCGGGGGCAGAGAGGGATCAGTCCCCACGGCAACATCAACTAAAATGAAAGGAAGGAAGGAGGGAAGAATTTTTTTAAAGAAGCGATCACTAAACTTCAGCAAGGTGGAGGTCTGGTGAAAGATAAAGTCAATACGTGGAGAAAAGGCCAGAAACAAAGCCGACTTTTTCTGTCTGAACAAATCGAGGTGGAGGAAATGTCCACAGAGATGAACACGAGGCTCAGGAATCAGATTCCTCTGAGTTAGTTCATGTTTTCATGTTCATGAGCTTTCAGCCGAAAGTTTCTGTCATAGAAATGTGATATTTAAAAGTAGTAGCTGTAGTTTGAGAAAACAGGTTTTTCTTGTAGCCTTTAAGTGAACGAACCAGAAATTATTTCAACTATAATTTCATCTAATCAAGAAAAAAATCCCTGTTGAATAAACAGTGATAACACAGCATTTAAAATTCTACTTGTTGCTTGTATTAGAGTGAAAAGTAAATTCTGTCCATGAGCATTTAAGTTGCAAGTTTTTTTCTGTGCTTATACTATTTTCATGTTAATGTGTGTTTACCTACTTTTATATCTATCTCTGTATGTATGTGCCTGTGTGTTAGTGTGTGTGTGTGTTTGTGTGTGTGTGTGTGTGTGTGTGTGTGTGTGTGTGTGTGTGTGTGTGTGGATGGCCGCAGTGTGCGGGGGTTAGAGAGACAGAGGGTGGACAACCAGATGGATGACTGAGGACACAGAGGCTGAAGGTCGATTCATCAAACACAACATTGGGCGGAGAGAGAGAAAAGGAGGAGAGGATGGATGGAGGAGAGAGAAGGAGACACAGAGTGAAGGGGCAGAGTGTGTGTGTGTGTGTGTGGGGGGGGGGGGGGGGAGATGGAGCACAGCATGCAGACACAGAGGGAGCATTAAAGAGGAGATGAGAGATTGTCACTTTTATCTCCTTCAGAACCCTGAAACAACAAATGATCGGGCGGCGGCTTCTCATTTTGCGACCGGCTCTTCAACGTGGCCTGACACCGGGGGGGCGATTAAACTTTAATTTAACTCAGCACTATAACTAGCAACAGGGAGTGTTGAATATTCAATCCACTGCAGCACTTGAAGATGAAACTTGCTACTCACAGCAGGCGAAGTGACTTGAGGCCGTCGAAGGCATGGACCGGGATGCAGCGAATCTGGTTATAGCTCAGGATGCTGAAAGAGAGAGGACATGAGCAAGGTCAGGAGACTCAGTTTGTAACTCAGGATGTTGTTTGTAAACATGTTGCTTCTCTTGTACATATTCATGTTACATTCATTAATTATATTCTAGACAATTCCCTGAATAGATATAAACAAACATAGAGAATAAAAGGGACAAAGAGGAAGGAAGACATGAGAGGTGAAGCAGCAGATTTGGTTTTACAGAAACTCAGAACCTGTAGCCTGTGTATGTGGAGACATGGATAATTAACAAGGGGGCGCATGTTTAATGAAGTGGAAAAATTAGGCAAAGGTGAAAAAAACGAATTAGACGCGTTTGAAATGTCAAACTCCCACAGCACAGGTATGTTTTCTTCTTTAAAAACTGTCAATGGACCAAAAATAAGTTCAGGAATAAATTGAAAAAAGGGGAAAAACCTTTAAGGCCAGGATTCCACTCATGGTCAAATTTTCCAGGATAATTATCTTAATATAATCTAGCATGGATCCTGATAATGATCCAGTTCACGTCCCATCCACTTACATGGAGGAGGTGGTGTTTATGACCTGTACTGGAACCCACTACCAGGTCCTTCAGTTTTGGGGAACCCTCCTGTCGTCTATCTTTACAAACAGTTTAGGGTTTAAACCTGATAAGTATCTTTAAGACAACGTTGATTCTCAGCAGCTTTCGTCTAATGACGTTCAACATAATCACACCTACTGATTATCGAGAGGCGTCAAAGTGTCTCAGAGGAAACACGGAAAATCTTTTAGATCTTTAAGACGTCAAACTTTGTGTTAACAACTGGTTGTTAAACGTTAGAGCAACAATCCCCAGAGCCAGCAAATCCACAGATTAACTAAAAGGCTGTAAAAACCAATGTGGAAAGTGAAACATTCTCCTCCACCTCCACCATGTGAACTCTTGGCAATGTACACTTGAGCAAAGCGTTCGACACAGAGAGCGTTCCAGCGATGTTATCTGGGGGCTAACAGTAGAACTCTGTGGTTGCACTGGGCAGCTCCCGGGTGTGAATTAGTGCAACTGTAGGAAATATGAAACAAGGAGTCGCTGGATAAGAGCGAATGGGCTCAGTCAACCTTCCCTGGACACACAACAGCCAGATGATGTAAAAAACATGTAATACACAAAAAAAATAAGCAAAAAGAGAGACACAAACTAAAGTGAATGAATGTGAATGTAAGACAGAATGAAAGTACATTTTAATTCAGCAGGGTCACTGAGGCAACCTCCGAACCAATATGTTTTCCTTTTAAAACAGCATTTCAGCTCAGTATCAGTAATAATCCTGATCCACACAAACTTGTAAATCTCAATACATCTCACTTTGACTTTTCTCTCTGAACCTGACCAGCCCTGACCGGCTTTCTGGTTTTTGTTTTCTGAACATGATGTTTTCACCGATTAAAGTAAAAAAGGAAGTAGGAAGCCAAGCCAATGTGACTGAACCCAACCCAAATATTGTTTCAAAGTTTTTGTCTGAACACGGCCCAACCCATCGGGTCTCGACGGGCTCGGGGTCAGATACACACACTCTGATTCTCACACACACTGGGGCATGGGAAGCAGATTGTTGCTTAGCTACAGAAAATACTACCAACCATAAACAACGATGGCAAAAAGTGAGATGAGGAATTTGTTTTTTTTGACGGACTGAGGGTGTCATCAGCGTTTTGCCTTCACCACCGGTAGTTGAGCCTTGACGGAGTTTTCAAAATAAAAGGGGTCCCAACAGTTTCTAAACTTCTCAATTTTAGGTGCTTGAAAAACTCCTGAGTAGAGGGTACGGCAGTCGCAATGGTAACAACAGTGATGTTTTTCAAATTAAACGTGGTTGAAACCTGAGTGAGTGATGAAGTGATGCATATTATGAAAGAGATGAAGGAAGAGGATGATACAAGAGGAAGACACAAGCAGAAGATAGTGCAGAGACATTTGGAGGACAGAGGTGGAAAAGCTATAAGAAAACATCCGTTAAGATAAGTAAACGCTTATTTCTACAGGTGTTTAACCCTAACACTTGCAAACAAACACAACTTTGATATGACATTGGATCATGGGCGGAGTGTGTGGTAACTCACAGTGTGGCTAGCTGCGTCATATTGCTGAAGGTAAACTGGGCCAGTGTGCTGATGCTGTTGTTGCTCAGGTCCCTGCGTAGATACAAACATGTCGTAAACATACAAACACAAACGTGCCGTTCATGGTGCATATACACATGATGAGGTCTTTAAACTGTCTGCACAACACTTTAGTGTGTGTTTTCTTTTCAAGGTTACGTGAGCAGTACATACACCAGTGACAGCTGCTTCAGGGATGCCAGCTCCTTGGGCACAGATGTCAGCATATTACCCTCCAGGTAACTGCAAGGAAAAAGGTGCATAGTTAATGTGGGATGTATTGCACACACACACAGACACACGCACACACACACTCAGGCAAATACTCACACACATATTTTTTACATTTTGGTATCTACCTTAAGACGAAGTAATGAAAGAATGGAGGAACACAACATCTCAATAAATCATTTTTTAGTAAAGTAAATGTTTCTTCTCATGTTTTTCACACTGATGTCATCATGTGTTTGCTCATACACTGGTGTAGAGATTCTTCTGTAGAAGCCTTAAACACATTCTGTTTTCCAACCTCCGCAAATTCAAGATACGTTTAGGATGTGAGAAGCAACTCATCAAACTCCACACTCATGCACACACACACATTTTATGATCCACTGGTCTGTGCTCCTCACTCTCTCAGGTCATAAGTAGGTCATGTGGACAGTATGATGGAGCATCTTCTCCAGTTTGATCAATACCTAATCACTGCTATTGACCCCACAGAGCAGGCCTATTTCATAGCTAGAGGCCTTTCTGTGCGGGTGTGAGTAATAATTCACATTTTCTAACAGAGATTCTCTTCCTACACTTTTCGAAATTTCACACATCTCAAACTCTCATCTCTTACGCTTTTATAATCCTGCATTACATGTAGCATTATAGGCATCTTTCTTCAAAACAGAGATTTTTTAGTCTTAAAATTAAAGACAAGGACAAAACGTTGAAATAAACTGGGAAATCAGAAGGCGAATACATGATTACAATTATTGGGAAAGCTTTTAAAAAGTGTAAATAGTGGACTGTAGCTACTTTAGAGAGATTTTGTACTTTTCCAACATTGTAATGTCAAAGTATTTTCAAGAATTTCTTTTAGGAAAAAACCCAAGGACAGTTTCTGGTGTCGCCCTCGGCTGGAGGGAAATATAATTTCTTCCTTACTCTTTTCTTAGTAATACTACATGAGACAATAATCGACTGCATGTTCTATATTTACTGTAAATATATTTTAGATATCTGTTGTGACTCATAGATTCATGACATCAACATCTAAACAAACAAATAATACACACAAACACCTGCAGCGAGTACACTGCAGGTATAAACCAATTAAGCCACAGGAATATATAGAGAGAGTTTTTGTGTGTGTGTGTGTATGTGGGTCTGTGTGTGTGTGTGTTTGTTTATTCACCTAATGCTTTGTTAGATCCTGAAGCTGCATAGGGCAAACTGCTGCATCAATATTGCACTGCAGCAACGTGGGATTTGTGTGATGTGTGTGTGTTTGAGACTTTGTGTGTGTGGTTGTGACGTTGCATGTAGTTTGGGACAAAATACCTGGTGTTGCTTATGTGCATTAAGATGTTTGCTGTATATTTGAACAAGTACAGATCCTTGCATTTGAGTTTGTTCTGTGTGTGTGTGTGTGTTTGTGTGTGTGTCTGTGTGCGCGCGCATGCATGCGTGACTCACAGCTCCGTGGTGTCCTTGGGAATGCCCTTGGGCAGAGAGTGCAGCCCTCTGTTGCTGCAGCGCACCACGGCGTCTGAGCACGTGCAGGCGTCAGGACAGCCAGACGTAGGAAGACAACCATTATCCTCAGCACCTGGAGAGAGAGAGTCATGGAGAGAGGGATATTAGAGAGAGACAAAAGAGAAGGAAGAGAGGGATCAAGAAAAGGATGGAGACTTAAAAGCGGACAGAGATGACACAGAGAAAAAGGGGCAACAGACCGAGGAGAAAGGGGGAAGGAAATAAAACAGACAGAAAGAAAGATAGAGGTTGGGAGAGGCAAGGGCAAAAAAAGGAGAGAGCAAAGAAGAGATAAAGGAAACGATAGAAAGTTATAAAAACTAGAGTTAATTCCAGCCTAAGCTCCGTCCATGAGTAATTTATAATCCATATCAAATGAGTAGAGGCCATTAAATCAGCTGCACTTGTGCTTCAACATCTGGCTCAGGACCTGCAGGCAGGTCGTAGTAGGCTGATATTAAAACCCTTTAGATGACTCTGGATGAATACTGAACAGAGGTTGAAAGGATGGACTTTGACCACTCATGTAAATACGGGCACAAAATAAAAAGTTGCAACACGCAACAGTCGTTAATCTAACTGCATTGATTTCATACAAAGATGTAAAATTCCTTCAGTTAAAAATAATATCTCATTTGTTCTGTATAAAACATGACTTCAGACTTATCTGAACATTTAACCTTTTTACGACTTCTTCATTCAAGATTAAAGAACCGGCAATTTGTAAATGCTAATTCTGTTTCGTTTCATCTTTATGAATCTGTTTAGACTATGCAACTATGTGTCACACACACACCCACCGACACACGGCACGCACGAAACCCCCGTGAATGATCGTAATCATTCCAGCACTACGAGATAAGACGGATCAGAGTCTGGAACGTTGTTCTTGGCCTGAAACTGCTTCAATTTTCTTGACTGACAGAGAAACTCACACACACACACACAGCTTTAATCTAGCCCTGCCTTTTGTAAATAGTTGAAATGCGGTCCCAAATGTGAAACACGTTGAGTTAAAACCATAATGAGGGATAATGAAGAGTGGACACAAAGCCAAAAACAACACAACTGCAATCCGAGTCGGTGTGTGTGTGAAAGAAAGGGAAACAGGAAAGAGAAAAAAACATTTATTTGCTCATGTGTGCTCATATTTTGCTGTTTTTGCCTCTGTGCCAATACGCTGCCACATCCTTACATGTGAGTGTAGGTGTATGTGCACATTGTGCAGCAGAGTTCGCTGCACATTCCGTTTGTTAAATAGCAATCTCCTTCTGTCCTTATGGCCATTTTCTTATTCTCTTTGTAGTTTTCTAATTGTGCTCATGTCAAAATATCTAATAAATGGGAGCTCAGGTTTCCCAGTGTGGAGCGGAGTGCTCACGAGAACATGTTTTATCTAAAGTGTGGAGCTGTGCAGCGAGTCCACTGGGATGTGGAGCCGTGGGCGGACTCACTCTACAGTTGGCTAATTGAACTAACATCTAAATCTGTGCTAAATATCTCCTCACAAATTCAATTAACTTTACCTTTCCCTTTGGCTGCCTCTGGACAACTCAACAGCCATCATAGTCAACTTTAAATAGACCGGACATGGGGACCTGGGCTCTATACAAGTGTGTGGGTCTGTGCTTTTGTTCTTTTGAGAATCAATTTCAGATTATGGTCATGTCAGCATCGCCAAGAGGGGACGCTGCTCCTTTCTGGTGTCAGTCAATCAATCCTTTGTCTATGTCAAAGAATGGATATATAACCTGCGTTTAATGATAGTAGTTTTTAGAGCATTTCTGTGTACATTGTATATGAATATGATATGGTTGTAAGTTCATGTAAATACCAGTCTTAACCATTTCAAAGTCATGTGTGTGCAGCTGAGTGAGTTTGAAGGTAGTGTGTGTTTGTGTGTGTGTGTGTGTGATACAACAATAAATATTGAGCTCTGATACAATCTTAGAGTTTCCGCTCTTGAGCCAACCCAGCTAACTACTTTCCAAACTCATTTTCAGTAAATGGTCGCAGCGCAGCTACAGGAAATTAGAAAAGTGTAATGAATGCAGAGAAACTCAGGAGGGAGAGAGAGAGACGCAGAACCCGATACAGAGAGCGGGCGAGTTTGAAGTGTGAAGCCATAAAGACAGAAAAAAAAGGGGGGAAAAGGGGAAGAAAGAAAGATGTAACAGACGGGACAGCCAGACCACACTTTGCTTATGGCGTCAAAGCCGAGGGCCTAAGTAGCTATAGGCAGACATCGCCTTGGTAAAAGCAACGTCACTGTTAAAACCACAGGCTGATGTCATCCACTGCTGCTGCTTGCCAGTGGTTACTGATCGTTCTGTCCTCACGATACCCGGCTGACCGTGTGTGAATATCTGCTGACTAAACACATCCCATAGTGGACGTTTTTGGAACGAGTATCTGGACAGTTTGTTGCACAGAGACAAGAATCCAAACTGTTTTGACTTCAGTCCAGAACAAACCAAAAGACATGAAGTACCTGAGGGGCTGTCACACGATTCCACTGTGATGTCACTACAGTCCCTCTGTGAACAATCGATTTTCCTTTTGTCTCTTTTGGGAGATTTAGAAATTGGGGCCTTGCCTCAACACACTCATTACAACTTGCTCGGGGGAAGAAAACATTATGTAATCGTGTAGATGGAACATGGAACAGAGTTTCTCTCCTGACCTTCTGTTCTCTAACCGACACTGCAGTAGACTCCTTCAGAGCTATGTGCTGCACAATGGACTTTCTCTGAGTCACTGTATATTGGACTTTACCATCTTTCTTTAAAAAGTGGAGAAAGGGCTCAGTTATTAGGATGAGTAAACATGATACAAAGACATTTAATTTACCTTTCAATCCCTCGGCTCATGCTCTTATCTGAGGAGGACACATGGCTGCGGACTGACACGTCATTTGTTTCGGGGCTGTCACCTTTGTGACTTCCTGAAAATCCAGTGTCATTTCAAATTCATATGGGGCTTACAGCCACATCACGTCTGTTGTTAATTTGTGGATTATGTCTAAGCCCTGATATTTCAAATAGTTTTCATGGAATTAAAGCCAAAAAACTATTGTTCTGTTCTAAGGGACAGAACGAGGGGCTCACCGTCACATGTGAAGTCAGGGTTCGCCACGTCCTGGATGGGGATCTCCTTCAGGAAGGCTGGTCTCTGACAGCGAGGGTTTCCACTGACCACCCGGGTCTTCTTCAGCCACTGACCGAGCCAGGACAGGTGACAGTCACACACGTACGGGTTGGACAGGAGGTTGCTATGGAAAAACACAGGGACAGTAAGACAGAGACAGAAGGACATAAGGAATGGACAGCAGCACTGGATGCTTTGTTGCTGCACAGTTGAATCTAGAGTACCTCCTTTTTTTCCCTCTACAATCAAATTAATTTGCAATATAATAAATGAATCATAGCATAAAATAAATCTTTTTCTATGAATTATGTGCAGGAAGCAGGAACCTTCAATCTGAACAATCTTCACTAACTACACATTTACAGGAAGGACCAATGATAAGACTGAGGCTTTCAAAGAAGTGCTGACAACAGAAAGAGGGCCCAGAGCTAAAGAGAAAGAACATTAGCTACTTTTTTATTATCATTTGTACTGTATTGTGTAGACTGGAAGCCATGAGGTAAACTGTTGTTTTTTGAGTTATTCATGTGAATAAGAACAAATATAGATGGAAGACAAAGACGGAGGAGGACGAGAGAGAACGGGAACAAAAGAGAGGCAAAGAGGAAAGGTTATCGGTTATTTTGATTCACTTTGCAAAGTTTGAAAGCTGCCGAGTGACAAATGTAAAAGAGGAAGAAAAGGAAAGGAAAGGTCATCTGTCCATTTGTATTCATTTTTGAGCTCTCATTTCTCATCTCATTTGATCTCTCATTGCATTTTGTTGCTTTTATAAAACCGCTCATGTAATATTTATGCCGAGCCACATTTGAACTGAATACAGTGAACGTAGCATCTGCAGCACACACTAGGAAGGTGGTGGCACCTTAACGCAGCTCTCATCCACTCATTTTCTGGTACAATTGACAAAGATTAATTATAAATTATAACAAAAATAATATCAACCGGAAAAACTTCTATTCTGTGCAGTTGCAAGTGCCACATTACCTCAGATCCTGTCTCCTGCTCAACTAATAAACCTGAATGCTGCTGTTTGTGCTCGAGTATTAATGGTGTGCTGTTACAGATAGCGACGAGTTATTTCCTCATTTCCTTGTAATGAACTGACCTCGCTGCGTGGCTACCAGACCTAAGCTAAATCCCTTCCTTCCTTTGCAGAGTGTTAATCTTTTAATTAAATGGACAAACTCTATAGGGAAACGATGCACTAAAAATGGAGGCAGATATTATATAGTGTAAGAGTGAAAGAGGAAGAGAGTGAGTGTGAAAGAAGACAAAAGAAACCAGGGGAAAGATAAGGAAATGAACAAAGGAAGAGTTAAAACCAGAGGGTGTAGAAATAAAGACAAACTTTCATCTTTCTTTCATGCCAAACTGCCGGCAGGTGTTGCATACCAAATACAATGTTGCAACAAAGCCAATGAAAAACTAATGTTGAAAAATATGAATGGTGACAAATGACGGAGTGGAGGGAAATATAATATCTCTCCATTTGTGCGGTGATAATCACCAGCAGCTCCACTGAGCAGTTTGAGTTTATGTTAAATGAGCTTCCATCCATTCTCCACCTCTGCTGTCCCTATTCTCCCTCTCTCTCTCTCTCTCTCTCCTCTGCCACCTCTCCTCCCAAAAGACCCGAGAAGAAACTGGAATCGAAGATGACAGGTACACAGCAGCGGAGAGAAAGAACAAGGGAGGGAAGCATGGAGGAAAGAAAGAGGGTAGAGAGGATGTGAGGAGACTTTTTTTTTAAACTTGGTATGTCTCTGTTTGCCTTTGGAGAAACATATAAGACCCTGTAATGTTTTATTGACATGGTTATATATTATTTACAGCCTTCACGGGGTTAGAAAGTTGAAAAAATAGAAAACAGTCCTCTCGCTTCTTTGCCTCATTCTCTCTGCTTCCTCACAGTAATGTTGTGTTGCAGGTTAAAGGTGGTCATGACTTTACTTCATGGTATTTCTCAATAATCAACATCCTCACACAAATACCAAACTCACAACCACAGGAGAGAGGGAGATCAAACAAGAAGAAGACAGAGAGGATAAAGTGATAGAAAATGGTTCGGGGGAAACACGCTAAGAGTTAAGAATAATAATGGGATTGAAATAAACAAAACTGAAATATTCAAACATATGAAGATTACGGACGGTCGAGGGATGCGACTTACATGGTGGACAGGGAGTGTAGGGTGGAGAAGGCTCCCGGGGCGATGCTGGAGATCCTGTTGTCGTACAGCGACAGGAGCCGCACTGAGCTCAGACCTGTAAACGTGCTGTTGTCGATGCAGCTGATCTGGTTGCTCCTCAACATTCTGCAAACAAAAACACAAAATGTTTAGTAAATGAGGGTGAATCCAACATTTTTTACACATATACTTTATCTTAAAATTATCTAATTAAAGGTTCAGTGTGTAGAGTTTAGTGACATCTAGTGGTGAAGTTGCATATTGCAGTTGAATACCAGTCACTTCACACTCTCCTTCCAAACATGAGAGAACCTGTGGTAACTTCAATTGCATTAAACTCGAAAGGTGTTTAGTTTGTCCAGTTTGGGCTACTGTCAAAAACATGGCTGCATCCATAGAGAGGACCTATTTCTGATGTGAATATAAAGTATTTACATATAAAAGGCCCAATCTAGGGTAAAGAAAACAGTTTCTGCTAATAGATCCCTGACAGCTAAATCCTACACACTGAATCTTTAACATTTTAAAGTATAAATATTGTTGCACAAAGTTTAAAAAAGCTTCAAAATTAAACTGATGAACCAAGAATAGATTTGACTATATTTTTTAACCCGAGGTAGTTTTTTTCGACAGGCGGTCGTAGTGTACGAAGTATCTGAATAAAAAAACTACAGAATTTACATAATTCATGTTGATAAAAAGAGACAAAGAGTATGAAAGAACATAAATGATAATGACATGGACGAAAGATAAAACAGAAACTAGAGCTAAATTCAAACCAGTCCCCACAAGACAAACGCGACAGACTCTGTAATATGACATTAGCTTTGACATTCAGTCATTCGGGACCAGGCTAACTGAGTTAGTTAGTATTAGCGATCTCTGGGATGGGCTAACCTAGTTAGCAAGGCTATTACTGGAGCAGGGAGCCTCTTAACATAATACAGAGACAGCCATGATACCATTAGAGAGTCATTAGGCTGCATAGATATATACAGGATAGCATTAGCTAGTCATTACTGAGCATACACAGACAACACCGGCTCGGGGTTCTGTGCACTATCCTGTAGCTCCTAATTGGACACCAGCCTATTTATGGCGGGCATCTAAATGAGAGGAATAACAATATGCTGTCATTAGCCCTTATTTCAGGGTATACGAGCAGACAATCCCGCCCATTTCTCTTCAGTTTGTGGCGGAAACAAGGTAATGAAGTTCAACACAAGTCCGATGGAAACACAAGTAACAGCGCTAGTGATGACCAACGATGACCCGGTGGCCATTTTGAAGGAAAAATCAGAGCAACTTAACCAGATGTTGTAGAAATAAAAAAAATACTTTGATGTTGTACAAACACGTTATTCAAATGTTATATATGATGTATTTTATTTTTTAATCTACCCACATATACAACTGCAATCACATGCACTGTTGTTAACAACTTACAGAGTTTTCAGGCCAATGAGGCCCCTGAACATGCGACCCTGCAGTCCAGTCAGCTTGTTTCCTGTCAGGAGCAGCTCCAGAACTCCGCCCGCCCCATCGAACGCACCCTCACGGATGTCCCTCAACTTGTTGTTGCTCAGGTTGCTGCAGGATAGACAAAGAAATGACAGATTGAGCTGATTTTCACATTTAGGTTTTTTGTGTTTGTCTTGATTAAATCCAGGATCGCCATTGCAGAGAGAAAACACAACCACATATGCAAACACAACATTCCCACTTTCCTAAAGTAATCAGTCACAGCCATTCAACTAATACATGTTATCATTTTCTCTCTTTCATCTTAATGTCCTCGTTTTGCACAATAGATGTACTGATAACAGCCATTACTATAAAACACAAAGCACAAACACTCACACATACACCCAAACGTACATGCACGACACAAAAGTAAATGAGACAAGTGGCCACAGACAACTGAAGACGATCACTATCTCTCTTCCTTGCAGAGACAATGAGAAAAATGAAAATGAAAAAAGCATTTGGCCACAGAGACAATAACTGGAGATGATAGCTATCAAGACTACTGCAGCTTCATTCATAGGTGGTTTTGTGCGTTTTCTTATCAGCTTTGGCTGAGAGGAGATGGGAGGAGGGAAGAGGAGATGGGAGGAACAAAAAGCTGATGAAGAAAGAGTAAAGAGTTAAATTAACAATTAAATAAATAACAATGCAGACAAACTAAGAAACAGGAAGGATAAGAGAGAGGTGATGGGAGGAGAGGAGGTGAGGAAGGGAGGGAAGGAATTGAGAAAGAGCAAAATGGAAATGAGTGTGAGACAATCTATATCGTCAGTGACACTGCTAGATGGTTAGCAATTTCCTCTCCAATAAATCAACTGCTGCTCTCTGGTCTGTCTTTCTCTATCTCAGTCTGACGCACACATGCACACACGCACATACACACGCACACAAACACACACGTGAAGTAGGATAAGCAATGACTGTAAATCTGCAGCGAAGGCCCAACTTCTATTTCCATTCAATATTCCCCTCCTCCATACCTCAGACCCACCCTTCTCTCACTCTCTCACGTTCTCCCTTCTGTGACTCCTCTTCCTCTTCCTCTCGCATATGTCTCTCTCATTTTCACTTCTCTCTTCTTTGCATGTTTTTTCCCCATGTGCTTAATATCTTCTTCAACCTTGCTCCCTCCTCTTCAACCTTCCAATGCATTTCCTCTATCACATTTCTTTCAATCCTTTTCTCTTCCTCTTCACTTCTGGTTTTTCATGCATTCCTTATTATTCAATCCAAATTTGTCCTTCTGTTCATCTGTCATTTTATAATTGCAAAGCCTTTTTTACGCTATATACAAAAAAAGAAACAGACTAAAAGAGAGTGAATATCAATAATATTCACTAAGAAGTGACCAGGAAACATGCATCATTATTTTCAAAGGCTGGAAGCAGGGACACATACATGCAAAAGCAAACATCCAACCCAGGTCCTAACTGCAGAGTACTGAAATGAGAAGTGCTTATGTATTCACACACACACACACACACACACACATACACACACAGAGATGCACGTACGCACACAGAGATAGATGTTTATACGTACATCTTCTTCAAGTTAGGCAGCTTCTTAAATGTCCCCGCAGTCTCCAGGACGGCAATCTCATTGTCGTTTAACCGCCTACAGAGAGAAAGATAGAGGGAGCGAGTTAGACATTTATTCTTTCATGAACCCAACTGCTTCGAGTGAACACACACACTCACACACACATATACACACACAAACACAAATGAACATGTACACACACACACAAACACAAGATAGAGGGAGGCTGCACGTCAGGGAGGAATGACCGTGTGAAGGTTAAGAGGCCTTTAGTGACTGTTGGGAGAAGAGAAGGGAAGAGAGAAATCTTTTCTATGTGGTCATCAATACCCATAGTGCCCTGAGCCAGGAGGAAACGGTTTAAGAGATAGAAAGCTAGACATCTGCTTTATTGAGGTAATTTGTACTAAAATTGTGTTGCTAAAAGGAGGCTCGGTGTGTGTGTGTGTGTTATTGTGTTTGTTTGAATGTGTTGGTTAAACGAGGTAGAGCAAGAGAAATTGAGGACAGAAAGTTAAAGATCAGCCGGAGGGGGCACTTTCTAATGAGATACTGACAAACTCAAGAGATGGATCAACCTGGATGAAGCCAAGTAAAAAAAAAACATTGAAAAGTTGGATCGGGGATGACGGCAGGAAAATGATAATACCTTCACTGTTGTGCTGAAGTTTGCATAGATTTCGAAGATGAGATAGTGAAGATTAAACACTTCTCTTTACCTTGTGAACCAGGACTCTCAACATCCACTCCGAATGCACATGAGCTTTTTATCGAGTGCAAATAACTCTCTTAAGACTGATTCTTTCATGCCTATTGAACACATTCAAGGCTGATGTCAAGGATTTTCATGGCTAGTGGAAATAATCACAAAGAAAACAGACAGCCTGATAGACAGAGCAGAGAAATAAACCATACAAAATATATATAAACCTTCAGCTCGGTCATAACCTCCCCTGATTTCCCCTGATAAGGCAGGTTACAGGGCAGCTTGTGTGTGTGTGTTTGTGTTTGTGCCATTCGACAACCCTGTGGTGGGTTATGTTCTCGGGGAAAAGGCAAGAGAAACCGAAAGTGAGAGGGTGTTGAAAATGGAAGAAACTCTGATGTGCCCTCCAACCAACCATAAAGGACGAGGCTTATATTTTTTGACGTGAGGCACCCTGGGAATGGATGGAGAGAAAAGAACGGGGGAAATGGGAAGATTCAAATTTTATGAGAGAGAAACCGGAGCAAAGAGACGAAGGGACGGAAGAATCTGGGCCTAATGGTGTGTGTAATACTGACATTATTAGTGGCACCCATGGTTGAGTTCACCATTACACAACTAACCTCCATAATTAATACGATGCCAAACGCCCTGCATCTGCTGCAGTGCTCTCCTATTCTGCAGTGACGCTCTCCATTAGCACCACAGTGACAGCAGCAGCAGACGCTCTCCATCCTTCACCCACATTCTAAAGCTGCTTGTGATTCAGAGTTATTAGGGCAAAACTTTGCTTCTGGCTGGATTCCCATTTTCTGTGTGGATATATTAGCTTGTTGAATATTCTGTCCAGGTGCTGAGAGTAAAATGGGGCTTCGCTAAACACTCTTCTGTCTCCAGACGCAGTTTCGAGAACCACTTTTTGCTCTCAAGTTTTGATGTGGCAACTTGGGAGCGATTTTCACCTCTGCCCAGTTATGTTCTCATCCCTGTTTGTTTGTTTTTTAAGCAAGATTCAGTAAAAGCTACTGGACGGATTACCAGGAAACTTGGCAGAAGGATGTGGAATGGGTCAGGAAAGAACCCATAACATTTTTATGCAGAGGGAGTTTTCTTTAACATCGTGAGATAGGTCAATTATATATATATGCACATATATTTCAGATAATTTTTCTCTTGTTTGACTTATCATTTGATTCTTGCTCTAAACAAGTCGTTTTTCAGCTTACACACTGACTTTTTAACCTCCTCACACTTTTTTTTGTTTCTCCCTTTCTATTTGTCAGCAATGAAATAAATGATCCATGGGACTGTTCAGTATTCTAGTGTGAGACCCTTTGCCAGACATCATGATGGTTCCTTTGGGACTCGGAGGGAGATGGAAAAGACTGTTGAGAGGCATTTTGCTCTGGGAGCTAAAATGAAGAGTGACATTCATGGTAGTGCACAGAATGAGGCAAGAAGAGAGAGACAGCTATATTGGCATGTATTGTGGAGGGTGTTTGTGTAAGTCTGCAAGAATGTGAACCCACATGCTTATGTTTTTGTGTTTTCATTTGGCTGAGAAAGTGAAAAACATCTTTGAAACTGATATTCCATCATGTCTTGTCGTATATGCATGTGAATGTATGTAAAAGACAAACTAAAAACAGGCCAACTCACAGGTCTGTGGTGTGCTCGGGGATGTGCGGAGGTAAACGGGTCAGTTTGAGATTGGAGCAGTCGACGACGGTGCCTTCACATCGACATTTCTCCGGACACACCAGGTCCTGGAAACAATCGCCGCTCAGACGGCTGCGGTAGTCTTCCTGACCTGCAGGGGAGAGAGGGAGAGGAGATGACGAATGGAGAGACAAAGTGATAAAGGAGAGGAAAGCCAGGTAAATGAAATCAACAGGGGAGTAGCAGACAGAGAGAGAAGAGAGAAGAGAGAGGAAAATGATGGACGGGAAGAGAGGAGAACGATTTTAATGTTTGGGATTTGAATTTACAATCCCCTATGAAGGCAAAAATAAATATTAATTTAATAGTAGAAAGGAAAAAGATCATGCATATTCAAACGTAGCCACATTGGTCTGAACTGTTTCCAGTTGAAGTTTAATTGTTCAGGAAAGTCGACTTCTGTTCAGCTGTCAGCGGTTGTAAGACATCGAGCCAACTCGTAATGTGCAGGACATTAGTGATTTCTTAAATAGAACGTATATGTACGACAGTTGCCCCTGCAGTATTTCCCTGTGTATGGCGGTAGTCATGGAGCTGATGCTGGGAGGGCTACCACTGTAAATCAAATTAACAAACTCAGATCCAGGTGGTTTTATGGAATCATCTCGCAGATAAATGTGGTTTAACCCCGGATGTTTTGGTTTAGCACAGCGAGCCAGAGACCACTTCTGTTATTTAGATATAATGTGAGCAGATAGTATTCATGACTGCCAGTGCCAGTGGAAGAGACCTGGTTTACATCACGCAGCACATGTAGTTGTGCACCACACATACACTTCTCACGATTATCATTCCCTCTCTCTGCTCCTCGCTCTCTTGTTTCAGCTTTGTTGTCTATTAGTAGAATGTCTCTCTCCTGGCACACTGCGCCCTTTATGGCAAACAAAACCACTGAGACCACCTAGTGAGCATTCCCAGTGAACAACCTTGATTTGAACTCAGTAAAATGATCACTGCGCGTCAAACGTTGTCTCATCTTTTATGAGATGTGGCCAGCTCCCTTCAGTGGCAGGATATGTTGGAGTAATGTCTCCGGGCTGCCACAAACCTTGTTGGTTGGCAAGTTGACAGTAAGGAAAGACCAATGAGAGAATAATAAAACAAAGAAAAAGAGCGAGAGAAAACAACCCAGCCAAGAATAGAGGGGAGGATTTTTATAATCTCGTAACAGTAATGGTTAGAGGACATTTCTTTAAAAGTTTCTATGTCCTCATCAGTTGGAGCAGAAACTGGTGAGGGAGATTGCACAGAGGCGGGGGGGAATCAGCCATGCTGCACACTGAAGCACTGGAAGGTTTCACAGTCGAGAGAGGTGCACCGAGCATTTCCCTTTATGTGGTTTACAAAGACTCTACTTTCCAAAGCAAACACTAGCAGAAGAGCATCCCTGGAAGAAATATGTGTTTATGCATTTAAACAGTTGAGCAGTGACGGTGAGTAGAACCTTTTGAGTCAGTAAAGGGAACCCGGTGGAGTTTTCAACCAACAGTGCTATGGAGCCAGGTGTTTATAAGTGTGGGTCACCATTGCTTTTGTACTGCACATTAGCATAATGACACATTTATACGAATCCGCACACACATTGGTGTTGAAATGCTAATCCCAGCTGTTGCTATCGTGTCTGTTCCACAAGTTGTTGGTGCAAAGAAATGAAGTAAAGCAACAACAAAACAGAAGCTAGTAAAAAAATTAAGTAAACACGGCATCAAATGAGATATTAGAAACTCTGGATTTGCGAGGAAGAAAATGAATTCAACCAAATTGTTGGACTTCAGGAAAACACATGATGAGTAATAGTGAAAAACACTGACTGTAAACATAACTCCACAGGGCACCTTTAAATTCCCAGTAGGAAAACCAGTTAAGTAAAATCAAACACTGTCAGTAAATCGATATCTATGGCTCGTCTATGTTAACAGTTATAGTCCCATTCATCAGATGCTCTAAACATAAATGCAACAGAAGAAAAAGTGATTAGCCCCCAATTTGATTTTGCTCCAAGGCGCGTGATTGGCTGGGAGAGGCAGGTGGGCGTGTGCTCGGCGGTCCCTGGCGCTTGACGGAACCATGTGATGCCACAGTAGGCGGGGCCACATGGTTAGATCAAGCACAAGAGACAGCTGCACGAACCAATCAGAATGCAGGTCCACACAGGAGGAAGGCGGGGCAACAGAGAGCTGTCAGGGTCCATACAGGAGAGGAGAGGCAACAAGACAGCCGCAGATCCACACAGGAGGGGAGGCGGAGCCAAAGAACTGTCCACCAATAGCAAAACTGTCCACCCGGCTCCGCAGAGGAAGAGGAGATGCAGTGGGAGGCGTGGGGCTGCAGAGAAGAGCGGCTGAAGCAAAGAGGACGGCCAGAACCGGCTCGAGGAGCATTTTGTAACTTAATTATCTTGATGAGCACCAACATGAAGGGATTTGACCTTCCACACTAAAGATAATGCACATATGCTCAAAGCACCTTTACCTTCTAATAGTATATGTTGTTAATGCTATTAATGCTGTGCCCCGTTTAGGCTGTGGAAAACAGGACAGTTAGAAAAGTCAGCTTAACAGATCTAACTAAGACGAGTGCTAGAAAGAAATTGTTATTGTATTTTTCTTTTAGATTATTATGGTTTATAGTCTGTTTTATTTTGTTATAATTGGATGTTTCTTTAGTTTTCAAGTTCTCTCTAAAACCAAAATATTTGTGATAGAAGATGGCGACTGAATAACACTCATTGTATAAGAAACACAGCATATCCTTACATCCAGTCATAAGAATGCAGTTGTTTCGAGATAATTATATTACATGATTACCTTTTCTCTACACAATCACATTCAGTATAACATTAAAATCATAGTTTGAACTGAACACGCTGCTTTGTAAAGCAACAATTTGCCCGGCGCCCTGGTTCTTACACAATTCAAATAGATGTTAAAATGTCTGCAAGGGGCTTTTAAAATTAATTTTCCATCAAGTCATAAAAAAGGCATTGATATTTAAAACAGGGAAAACAACTTGAGGAGCCTCTGCACCGCCACAGACACATCGTTTGACACAAGTGGGCGATCACATCTGAGGCCGGTCCCTGCTGAGCTGGTTATTGTGCTGCTTCAATATACTGAATTGGTCTGTGTTGTAATTAGTGAGACCCATGACTCGTATCAAAGGAAATAACAGTAATAAAATACACCCCACACAGAGAGAGAGAGAGAGAGAGAGAGTGGATGTGTAAGCTTGTGTGTGTTTTACTGAATACAAACAAATTCCAGCTCCTGCTTTCTATCGCTGCTTTCAGACATGCACTCCGTACGTTTTCCCGGTCAAATGCCTGGAAAATTTCTACATGACTACATGTTAGATTACAGCAGGAAGATGACGTGAACACTGATGTCTTACCTGTGCACCTGAACTTCTTGCCTTTAACCTGGCTGAGCCGTTTGTTCGCCAGCCTCCTGGGGTGGCTGCAGCGAGCGCCACTGGTCTCGATGGGATTGTCAAACAGGTAGTCGGCCAGCCACTTCAGGTGGCAGTCACACATAAAGGGATTCTGAGCCAGATGACTGAGAGGGGTGAAGGAGAGAGGAGACAGGAGAGAGGAGAGAGGGGGGAGATGGGTTCGTCACGGAAATAAGAAAATATGAGAATTGTAGAGGGTTCCCACAAAGTTGTATCGACTCTCATTGGACAAAATAAATCAAAAATGCACTATTCTCAGCTTTAGTGATTGTATTAGTGTTCTGATGACATGTGTTCTTACAGAGTCTTGATGGAGCGCAGCGGGGCGAACAGTCCTTTGCTGATGGTTTGCATCTTGTTGTCGTACAGGGAAAGCAGGTTGAGGTTCTGCAGGTCTTGGAAGGTGTTGACTCTCAAACAGTTAATTTTGTTTGCATTCAGAAGCCTGAAACACAAGGAAGAGACCAGTCAGCATCTGTTCACTTATTTAACTTTATAATGTCTCCGTATGACACAAACAAAAAATAAACACATATGCAGATGATGAGAGTTTATCTGTCCACTGCAATTCCACAGTTTTTCTCCACCGTGTTTTTCTATATTGCTAATTCTTTCCTTGTCCCTCACCCTCTCCACACACTCTTTCTTTGTCACCATGACCCATACATCTGAAAATTGTGGTTTTATGATATTTTCTCTTTCTCATCTGTGGCATGAGGGGAATATGCACTGTTATGTTGGGTAGTGCAATATCTAGTTTTGATGGGGGAGACAGATGGTGAGGGGGGGAGAGAAGAGACAGGATGGGATGGAGGAAATAATGGAGTAAGACAGAGAAGGGACAGGTGAGAATTTAATTTGTAACGACACTAGTGCACAGGAGAGAGGGACGGGGGAAATGAAAAATGTGATTGAGGGATTAGGTAAATGACAGGAAGGGGGTTAACCTCCACTCTTCCCTCCATCTCAGTTTTATCATACCCATGCACTCATTAACTTATACATTTACACTGTCAGCTTTTCCCCTGTACCTGTCTCGTCTCTTTTTGCTTTCTCTTCACATTCAACACACATTTTCTGTAGTTTCTTTCATTCCTTGTTTCTCCATCTTTCCCCACAGACTCCCGCCTCTCCTCATCTTCTTTGTTTGACAGGTGACTAACTCGGGACCAAGTACAGCAGCTCAGCTTATTCATCAAGTCATCCTAATGAGCGCCTATACTGACAAAACCCGGTCATTCTATACGTGCACACACTCTCACACACACACACGCTGATCTGCGACATATCCAGGCCTCATTAGGCAGCTCACAGGGGGAACTAATTACTTGAAACTGCACCAGTAAAACAAAGCAGCGCACACAATACAAACAGCAGAGCGGTAGCTATAGAGAGCAATAAACACATCTTAGTCGTTGAAGGTGGACGAGCTGCTTGATTCACCAGCGAGAAGCTGCCATATAATTTATAATTATTACAGAATATAGAGGAATAACATCATCTGGAAATTTCTGTCACATTGACCACGTTTTCGGAGGTTGTGAATATTAAAGGGTATATTCCCTCTCTGTGCTGAGCGAGCTCCTGTGTCTTTTCAGGATCCATTGACGTATTGACTCCAGACGGATGATGTGGCAAGACATTAATATTAAGTGGTTATTTAGTCCTTTTACAGATAATTGATGATCGGTTTATGAGTCTAACATCATGACAGGGTTCAAGAGAAACAAAGTGGTAATGATGAGACAACACACTTAAGATTTCTCCATCCATTATCTATGCTGGCTTTCCTTTCATGGTCGCAGGGGGAACTGGAGCCAATCCCAATTAACATTGTGTGAAAGGCGGGGTACAGACTGGACAGCTCGCCAGCTTATCGAAGGGAGAAACAACCATTCAGAGGCACATTCAAGATCACAGACATTTCAGAGTCTGCCATTGACCCAGCCCCAATCTGCATGTCCTCTGAGGAAGCCGGAGCACCGGGACAAAACAGAAAACGACCTTCAGTCAGAAAGATCATGGTCAAGCCGAGATTCAAACCAGGAACCTTCTTCCTGTGAGGTGACAGGGCTAGGCACCATGCCCGCTTAGCCATGAGAAAACAAATTCAATTTAGATTTTCTTTTTTTCTGTTTCCAATCTTTTCTGGATATATACTGTATGTCTTCTTCCCATTGTCTCCTCCCCTTCTTTCCCCTAAAACCATTCGTCCATTTATCTATCCCTCTATCTCTCCCTCCCCCCTCTCTGCCTCGACTATGCACCATGCATCCCAATGATCCACCTAAGCACGTAAAAGGTGTTTGTGGGTTAGATTCACTCATCCTCATTTTCTTCGCTCCACTTGACTTTACGATGGAAAGGCCCAGAACATTAGCCGTTTCTGCAGCGGACTGCGGCATTCTCCAGGACCATATGACACACACACACACACACACACAGTACCAATGTAGCCA